>NC_086007.1:19770436-20070436 GCF_030014385.1 Trichomycterus rosablanca
TGCTGAGAATGATCCACAACCTAAACAATACCTGCTCTGTGGTGGTCCTGTGGGGGTCCTGACCATTGAAGAACAGCATGAAAGGGGGCTAACAAAGCATGCAGAGAAACAGATGGACTACAGTCAGTAGTTGTAGAACTACAAAGTGCTTCTATATGGTAAGTGAAGCTGATAAAATGGACAGTGAGTGTAGGAACAAGGAGGTGGTTTTAATGTTATGGTTGATCAGTGTATATGAGTTATATACAAACAGTGACACAACCTAATTCCTTGCCATGACAGTAAACATTCATGTTCACGGAAATGACTGTGTGTTTTATTGATGCTGTGGAGGGTTTGTGGGAATTGTCATCATATCCTGCAATGGTCACTTTTTCCACATGAAAAAAGAACTACGTCTCTTACCAGCTCTTTAAAGAGTGTTTTAAGCTGCTTTCCCTCCTCACGGAGACGGCCTGCCATCCTCTTCCTCATTTTAAGTGACGTGCAGATGATTCGGCCCCTCATGATGGCACGAATATATTCAGTCATCACTCGCCGATGGACCTCTCCCACCAGGATCTGCAAAAAGGCAAATGAAAAAAAAACATAATTTTATACTCATAAATACTCATTTATAACATAATACAGAATAAATGTGAAAAAAAATTTTCTGGAATGTTTTAAAAAGTGGGTAGAACTGTTTCCTCGCAGCAAGAAGGTCCTGGGTTCGATCCCCAGCTCTGGTTTCCTCCCACAGTCCAAAAACATGCAGTCAGGTTAATTGGAGACACTGAATTGCCCTATAGGTTAATAAGTATGAGTATGTGCATGAGTGTATGTGTATCTGCCCTGCGATGGACTGGCGCTCTGTCCAGGGTGTTACTTTGTGCCTTGCACCCATTGAAAAGCTGGGATAGGCTATAAATACCCTCTATGGATCCAATGTGAATGCAACAGTTGGTACTTGCTATTAATGTTTTATTCTAGTAATTAATACATGTTTTAGGGCAGCAGTCCCCAGCCTTTTTTGCACCATGGAACGGTATCATATAAGATATAATAGACCACTGAAGTCGTGCGTCATTCTGTAGTCCTCGTTATGCCCATATTTGGAGACCCGGGTCTAACTCAGATTTCCTATAGGAAAAATGAACGGGGTTTTCAAAAAATCGGCTCTAACGCATCCTGTGCTAAATAAACATGTTCAGAACCCTGTACGTTTTGTCCTGTGTACATTTTTCTCCTGTACATCGCTGGATCCTCTGAATTACGAGGTTGTTAAAGGGTCGTAATACTAATAATGCTACACGAAAGCTAATGCTACTGCACATTAATTGGACGTCACTGAAGTACACCAATCAAATCAACGGAACGAGCGGCTCGCTTTTGGTGAGTACAACCGAAGGCGTAACACCCGACCATCCTTGCTTTCTACTTTAATGTAGCTACCTACTAAAAATATCAACCAAAACTTGTGAATATCACTCCACTGTTACACCGGTGAATCGCGCTGCTTTGTGCGCTCATTTAAGAGGCTTATACAAGAAAAAAAAAAAGAAAACATTAAGAGGTTTCCAGTCTAGTGATGTCAATTCAGTGCGCAGTAGCATTAGCTTACATGTAGCAATATTCATATTTTGACTCTTTAACGACTTCATAATTCAGAGGATCCAGTGATAAGACAGAAGAATCTCCATAGAACAAAACGTAACAGCTTTGGAAAATTTTTTATGGCTACAGGATGCGAGAGAGGCAATTTGCGAAATCTCCATTCATATTTCCCATTCAAAATTTCTCTTAGACCCGGGTTACCAAATATGGGCATAACAACATGGCGTGGCCTACAAAATGACGAAACGACTTCAGTGGTCTATTTCACAGACCAGAGGGGGCGGGGGGATTTACAGTAGTATATTGTTTGTTTGTTTGTTTATTAGCATTTTAACGTCATGTTTTACACTTTGGTTACATTCATGACAGGAACGGTAGTTACTCATTACACAAGATTCATCAGTTCACAAGGTTACATCGAACACAGTCATGGTCAATTTACCTCACTTGCATGTCTTTGGACTGTGGGAGGAAACCGGAGCACCCGCAGGAAACCCACGTGGACACGGGGAGAACATGCAAACTCCACACAGAAAGGACCCGGACCGTCCTACCTGGGGATCGAACCCAGGACCTTCTTGCTGTGAGGCGAGAGTCAACTTATTTTAATCTAGTCGTGTCCAATTACCCTGAATGCGTCCTCTATACTGATTCGACCCTTCACCGCTGACTGAGGACGCCTCACGACTGACATACGCCCCCTCCGGCACATACAGTCAGTACAGACTGCATTTTTCACCTACACGAGTCGAGTTCATACACTTGACGGGCACTGTGTACGGAGGGCCACACCCCATCAGCATTATTCCTCAGCCCTGTGCAGGCGCCATCAGTCAGCCAGCAGGGGCCGCAGTCGCACCACTTATGAGGACCCATGATCCGACTTTCTTACCCTCTAACCCTGAACAACAGCCAATCGTTGTTCATGCTGCCGCCCAGCCCAGTCGGAAAGGCAGAGCTGAGATTCGATACGATGTATTCGAAACCCCAACTCTGGTGCACCTTTAAAGCTTACCCCCCCTCCCGCCCTTATATTCTTAGATGTCTTATATTCTTATATATTTTTTATATTATTTATATATATTATATATTTTTGTAATTTTTATATCTTACTTGTATTACATTACTGTCTAATTTTTTTTATTCTTTCCTGTACTACATTGTAATGTCATTGTGTGATGTTTGTGATAATTGTAAATTGCTGCTGTAACACCGCAATTTCCCTTTGGGAATCAATAAAGTAATCAATCAATCAATCAATCAATCATAACAAAATATCACACTATTTTTAAACCAAGCTCATTCAAAGCCACCCATTTTACTCACCCAGTGTACTCACTTGACAACAGAATCACGACAGAAAATATAATGCATACAATTATAATAAAAGTTAATGTAAAACAGTAAACAGTAAATAGTGGCAGTGTTTAGGGACCTGATATGGTGGGCTGTCCATCCTCCTGAACTTCTTGAAGTGTTCCTTGATGAGGGAAATGATCTGGTCGAAAGCCTCAGTGTTGCTCAGCCATTTCCGCTTCACCAGTTTATCAAAGAATGGCTGCAAGTACCAAGACAGAACACGTACATCAGAAATGAAAAAAAAAAAAAATAACCACTGAACTTTTCTGCTCATGTTCAGGATGGGAGAGTTTTCATATCTTAGATTCCAGAGGTTGGAATGGGCTTCCTGCTAAAACAACAAGGCCTAAAAAAAAAAATCCATTCTTAGGCAAAGAGGATGCACGATGAGCCTTTGTAGCCCACGAGGGCTGGCAATGCCCAGCGTAAATGCGGGCACTGGACTTAATGAGTGGCGTTCGGCCAAAAACATCTTGTTCGACTGTGTTTGTCAAAACAAACTATTTTTATGTTTTATCCGTGGCCTCGCTGTAAGCCAACATCCCTGAGAACAAACCGAAGAGGAAACACTGATAAGATATTCTTTATATTCTTAGACAGAGTCATACGACCGACAAGGGATCACTTATAATTTATGTGCATGTTTATGGGTGTGTGTTTGACCGGTTAGTAGAGACGCATTTAACTTTCAACACATGACACGTAGATATTTTCAACAAATACACAATAAATAATATAATAATATACACCGATCAGCCATAACATTAAAACTCATCAGCTCCACTTACCATATAGAAGCACTTTGTAGTTTTACAATTACTGACTGTAGTCCCACTTTCAAGCTGTTCTTCAATGATCAGGACCCCCACAGGACCACTACAGAGCAGGTATTATTTGGGTGGTGGATCATTCTCAGCACTGCAGTGACACTAACATGGTGGTGTTGTCTTAGTGTATGTTGTGCTGGTATAAGTGGATAAGACACAGCAGTGCTGCTGGAGTTTTTAAACACCTCACTATCATTGCTGGACTGACCAAAAATATCCAGCCAACAGCTCCCCCAAGATGACCAACTCAAACAGCAGCAATAGATGAGCGATCGTCTCTGACTTTACATCTACAAGGTGGACCAACTAGGTAGGAGTGTCTAATAGAGTGGGGAGTGAGTGGACACGGTATTTAAAAACTCCAGCAGCGCTGCTGTGTCTGATCCACTCTTACCAGCACAACACACGCACTAACACACTACCACCATGTGATTGTCACTGCAGTGCTGAGAATAATACCTGCTCTGTAGTGGTCCTATGGGGGTCCTGATCATTGAAGAACAGGGTACAAACAGGCTAACAAAGTATGTAGAGAAACAGATGGATGGATTACAGTCAGTAATTGTAGAACTAGTGCTTCTATATGGTAAGTAGAAACAAGGAGGTGGTTTTAATGTTATGGCTGATCTGTGTATGTACAAAAATACAGATTTCCAATCTTTGTTGTGTAAATAAAAATATGGTCATAATAGAAATGAACTAAACAACAGCACGGATGCATGTAATTAAGTAACAAGGACACACAGTGTCATTAATAGGGAAACCCTTTTGGAATACCGTGGTAATAGCTTCCACTTCTGTCTAGTAAACAGACACAGCATGTTAGTATGTGCTTTAATTAAAAAACGCCCAATGCAAACTATTGTTGTTAAGTCAAAATGTCTCTCCATATTAAAGTCATAATTTCAAGCCAACTATTGCCCTTAGATTTAAATGTGAGACAGAATGGGAGAGTGTGTATGACCCTTGTATTAGAACCCTGTTTAGAGCACATTCCTGTCTAGTATTCAGCATAGACTCAGGACCCACCCCAACCCTAATTGTTACAAAGTGCATGAAGTCTAGCTGTGTTGTTTTTAAATAGAAAATATAAAGTGTGACTGCACCACCATTTATTTAACACATTTCTTTCATGGTTAAATAAATATACTAGGGCTGGGCGGTATGACGAAAAATTAGTATCCTGGTATTTTTTAAGATTCTGACGATTTCACGGTATATCACGGTATGTTATTTTTTGTATGACTGGGACTTTTTATATGTATGTGGCTTATTCTACTGTCATAAGTACATAGAATATAAAAATGTTTTAATTTCACCATGTACAGTACCAGTCAAAAGTTTGGACACACCTTCTCTTCAGTGGTTTTTCTTGATCATTTTTATTTTCTACATTGTAGATTAATACTGAACACATATGGAATTATGTAGTGAACAAAAAAATGTTAAACAAACCAGAATATGTTTTATATTTGACCAACTCTACCTCTGCACAGCACAACTGATGGTCTCAAACACATTAAAAAAGCAAGAAATTCCAGAAATTAACTCTAGACAAGGCACAAACATTAATTGAAAACCATTCCAGGTGGCTACCTCATGAAGCTGATTGAGAAAATGCCAAAAAGTGTGCAAAGCTGTCATCAAAGCAAAAGATGGCTACTTTAAAGAATATAAAATATAAAACACATTCTGGTTTGTTTAACACTTTTTTGTTCACTACATAATTCCATATGTGTTCCTTTATAGTTTGAATGTCTTCATTATTAATCTACAATGTTGAAAATTGAAAAAAAATCAAGAAAAACCACAGGAATGAGAAAGTGTGTCCAAACTTTTGACTGGTACTGTATATATTGAAGGTTTTGAGTACTATAAGGTCCACAAAATGACACAATATACACCAATAAGGTGTACGCTTGCTCATTTTTCTTGCTTCTAACACATCAACTTTGAGGATAAAATGCTCACTTGCTGCCTAATATATCCCACCCACTAACAGGTGCCGTGATGAAGAGATAATTAGTGTTATTCACTTCACCTGTCCGTGGTCATAATGTTATGCCTCGTCGGTATATGATGAAATCAGTATGCGTGAAACAGTTGCAATGAATACAATTTGTATTGTTTATTCAATATTTAAGTATTGTATACCCATAGCTCTCCCTTTAACAAATAAAACAATGTTTTTAAAAGTGGACGACTTTAAATATCTCCAATTCCAACTAACTCCAATAGCGACTAACATGAAGTATTTTCGAGGTAAGACATACAGTGTATCACAAAAGTGAGTACACCCCTCACATTTCTGCAGATATTTAAGTATATCTTTTCATGGGACAACACTGACAAAATGACACTTTGACACAATGAAAAGTAGTCTGTGTGCAGCTTATATAACAGTGTAAATGTATTCTTCCCTCAAAATAACTCAATATACAGCCATTAATGTCTAAACCACCGGCAACAAAAGTGAGTACACCCCTTAGTGAAAGTTCCTGAAGTGTCAATATTTTGTGTGGCCACCATTATTTCCCAGAACTGCCTTAACTCTCCTGGGCATGGAGTTTACCAGAGCTTCACAGGTTGCCACTGGAATGCTTTTCCACTCCTCCATGACGACATCACGGAGCTGGCGGATATACGAGACTTTGCGCTCCTCCACCTTCCGCTTGAGGATGCCCCAAAGATGTTCTATTGGGTTTAGGTCTGGAGACATGCTTGGCCAGTCCATCACCTTTACCCTCAGCCTCTTCAATAAAGCAGTGGTCGTCTTAGAGGTGTGTTTGGGGTCATTATCATGCTGGAACACTGCCCTGCGACCCAGTTTCCGGAGGGAGGGGATCATGCTCTGCTTCAGTATTTCACAGTACATATTGGAGTTCATGTGTCCCTCAATGAAATGTAACTCCCCAACACCTGCTGCACTCATGCAGCCCCAGACCATGGCATTCCCACCACCATGCTTGACTGTAGGCATGACACACTTATCTTTGTACTCCTCACCTGATTGCCGCCACACATGCTTGAGACCATCTGAACCAAACAAATTAATCTTGGTCTCATCAGATCATAGGACATGGTTCCAGTAATCCATGTCCTTTGTTGACATGTCTTCAGCAAACTGTTTGCGGGCTTTCTTGTGTAGAGACTTCAGAAGAGGCTTCCTTCTGGGGTGACAGCCATGCAGACCAATTTGATGTAGTATGCGGCGTATGGTCTGAGCACTGACAGGCTGACCCCCCACCTTTTCAATCTCTGCAGCAATGCTGACAGCACTCCTGCGCCTATCTTTCAAAGACAGCAGTTGGATGTGACGCTGAGCACGTGCACTCAGCTTCTTTGGACGACCAACGCGAGGTCTGTTCTGAGTGGACCCTGCTCTTTTAAAACGCTGGATGATCTTGGCCACTGTGCTGCAGCTCAGTTTCAGGGTGTTGGCAATCTTCTTGTAGCCTTGGCCATCTTCATGTAGCGCAACAATTCGTCTTTTAAGATCCTCAGAGAGTTCTTTGCCATGAGGTGCCATGTTGGAACTTTCAGTGACCAGTATGAGAGAGTGTGAGAGCTGTACTACTAAATTGAACACACCTGCTCCCTATGCACACCTGAGACCTAGTAACACTAACAAATCACATGACATTTTGGAGGGAAAATGACAAGCAGTGCTCAATTTGGACATTTAGGGGTGTAGTCTCTTAGGGGTGTACTCACTTTTGTTGCCGGTGGTTTAGACATTAATGGCTGTATATTGAGTTATTTTGAGGGAAGAATACATTTACACTGTTATATAAGCTGCACACAGACTACTTTTCATTGTGTCAAAGTGTCATTTTGTCAGTGTTGTCCCATGAAAAGATATACTTAAATATCTGCAGAAATGTGAGGGGTGTACTCACTTTTGTGATACACTGTACCTGGAATCCACTGTTTTAATTAATATTTCTGAAAGCTTCTTCCTCGACTGTCTATAGAGGAATTGTGTCTTTGCAAATGTGGATTGTTACTGTGTTCATAATGTTGTTGTTTGTAACAGCTGTGGCTCAACAATTGTGCAGTATATAGTGTTTTAGTCTGTTCTAAACTGCCGACACGCCAAGTTCTTCCGGTGCATATTTGGTCTCCCTCTCTTCATCCTCCATCTGTTTTTGTTTTGTATACTGTTACAAATGTAATTATGTCACTCAAAAAGCAATAAAAAATTATCAATACACATAGCAGATCCTTGCATTGAATTTGCACGAGGTGACACTTTTTAAAATCGACATTTTAAACCCTTTTAAACCAACTTACATTTTAAAGCCCTTATATGACAAAAATCCATAAACTATTTAGATAAAACCCCAAGTAAATTATACATGTTGGTGTATGCCTATATAAAACACAGTCGTGTAAAGTGTGTGTGAGGCAGACTCACCCGGATGTGTTCAAATATTCTGTCATTCAGCACTTTAACACTCAGGTTAACAATCCTATCCAGGGCCTTGTTAGCTCTGCGAGCAGAGTCTTCACTCACAGCGGGGTCACACTGTACACAACGTCTTATGAAACCCCTGTTCACAGTACACAAAGAGACATGTAATATGAACTAGCTTAACACATACACAAATCAGACATAACATTAAAGCCACCTCCTTGTTTCTACATTCACTGCCCATTTTAAAAGCACTTTGAGGTTCTGCAATTACTGACTGTACTTCATCTATTCTCCATCTCAGCTTTCACCCTGTTCTTCAATGGTCAGGACCACTTTAGGATCACCACAGACCAGGTATTATTTAGGTGGTGGATCATTCTCAGCACTGCAGTGACATTGACACGCTGCTGGAGTTTTGAAATACCGTGTCCACTCACGGTCCACTCTATTAGACACTCCTACCTAGTTGGTCCACCTTGTAGATGTAAAGTCCGAGGCTGGATATTTTTGGTTGGTGGACTATTCTCAGTCCAGCAGTGACAGTCAGGGGTTTAAAAACTCCATCAGCATTGCTGTGTCTTATCTACTCATACCAGCACAACACACACTAACACACCACCACCATGTCAGTGTCACTGCAGTGCTGAGAATGATCCACCACCTGAATAATACCTACTCTGTAGTGGTATGAAAGGGGGGATAACAAAGCATGCAGAGAAACAGATGGACTACAGTCAGTAATTGTAGAACTACAAAGTGCTTCTATATGGTAAGTGGAGCTGATAAATAGACAGTGAGTGTAGAAACAAGAAGGTGGTTTGAATGTTATGGCTGATCGGTGTATATAATCAATAAACTTTGCCTAAAATTGCACCTGGAGACCAGTACCTGAAAGGTGGACAGCAGTTGGCTAAAGCGATGGTCTTGGAAACATAGCCATCTTCATTTTCCCCAAAAGCATTAACAAGCTCTTCATGGAACATCTCTACCTTTCTTTGAAAACTTAAAACAGATACGAACAAAATCTGGTTAAGCTACAAATAAATAAATAAACAAATTAATAACTATTAGCAGGTAACATTTTCTTACCTGTATAAAAAGTCTGCAAGTCCATTAAGACTGCACTGTGCTACTCGTGAGCCCAGACCTCGGTTTATTTTTGCAGATCGTTCAAGATCCCCCTGTGTCCTCTGCAACGTAACAACAACATCCTAAAATAAATTTTGTGGAACAGAAGTGTGCATCTACACATTTTTATGCATTTTCTCCCCTGATTGAGGAGAGCGAAACTGACACACGCCCCCTCCGACTCGTGTGCAGTAGCCGACTGCATCTTTTCACTTGCGCGAGGTGAGTTCATATGCGGATCAGCTTTGTGTACGGAGAGCCACTCCCTGATCAACGTATTATTCCTCGACTCTGTGCAGACACCATCAATCAGCCAGCAGAGGTTGTAATTGTCTCAGTTATGAGGGGCTCCCTGTCCGGCTCCCACCCTGTATGAGCAACAGCCAATCGTTGGTTATTTACACACCCAGCCCAGCCGGATTGCAGAGCTGAGTTTCGTACCGACGCGTTCTTTACCACTGCGCCACCTGAGTAGTTGACTTGAATATATTGACGGAGGTATGGAAATGCTATTGACAGTATAGCTTTGCTAAGCTTTCACAACAGAATGAGATAACAAAATCATAGTGGCCATACAGAAAATGGGCAAATAAATATTAAGTCAATATTAGGTCAAGTTTGATCTTTTAAAGATAAGCTTCAAGTTTCCAGTGCTGACCTGAATAACTGCATTGGCGAGTGAAATCTGATACTCCTCGATGTGCAGCGTTTCTAACCATCTCTTCTCTTCCTCATCCAACACCTGAGAGAGTTCACTGGTTACTCTCCCCTGAAAAACAACATTAAATTGAATAAATTATAATATAATAATAACATTGGTATCGAAGTAAGTAAATATCTGTACTAATTTACATATTAGGGCTGGCTCGATATCACTTTTTTATGTCCGATACCGATACTGCAAATTGAGTATCTGCTGATACCGATACCAATCCGATACGTCATTTCTCCTCTCAAACAACTAAGCAGTAATAATACATGTCTTAATGCACCATGGCTAAACTAGCTATCTAAATAACAATGCTCAGACTGTTTCACTTGTGCTCGAGCTGTTGTTCACGTGACACATCTCGCTTTACGGCGTGTTGTCCAAAGTGTCTACAATTGGAAGATGTGGATGTCAATCAAACGCGATGGACCAATAAGAACTGACGCAGAGTTTGGTTGAGTTTTGTCACGTTTTTAGATTATTAAACCCTGCTGGATTTTGATGAGTACATCTGTGACTAAACGGAAAATGGTGTAGTTTGTTTTATTTCATAACACTAATGGATTAATCGTTGAGGATGTGAGAGATCTCCAAGCCAGGGCAGGACAGATTTTCTTTATCTCAGGTGAATGATTTAGCATTTATAAAGTAATTTTAATTGTGTTTAAACAGTGTTTTTAGATGTGGCAGTAGTAGATGATTTTTTATTGTGTTTAAACAGTGTGTTTAGATGTGGCAGTAGTAGATGATTTTTATTGTGTTTAAACAGTGTGTTTAGATGTGGCAGTAGTAGATGATTTTTATTGTGTTTAAACAGTGTTTTTAGATGTGGCAGTAGTAGATGATTTTTTATTGTGTTTAAACAGTGTGTTTAGATGTGGCAGTAGTAGATGATTTTTATTGTGTTTAAACAGTGTGTTTAGATGAGGCAGTAGTAGATGATTTTTATTGTGTTTAAACAGTGTGTTTAGATGTGGCAGTAGTAGATGATTTTTATTGTGTTTAAACAGTGTTTTTAGATGTGGCAGTAGTAGATGATTTTTTATTGTGTTTAAACAGTGTGTTTAGATGTGGCAGTAGTAGATGATTTTTTATTGTGTTTAAAGAGTGTGCTTAGATGTGGCAGTAGTAGATGATTTTTTATTGTGTTTAAACAGTGTTTTTAGATGTGGCAGTAGTAGATGATTTTTGTGTTTAAACAGTGTTTTTAGATGTGGCAGTAGTAGATGATTTTTTATTGTGTTTAAACAGTGTGTTTAGATGTGGCAGTAGTAGATGATTTTTATTGTGTTTAAACAGTGTTTTTAGATGTGGCAGTAGTAGATGATTTTTATTGTGTTTAAACAGTGTGTTTAGATGTGGCAGTAGTAGATGATTTTTATTGTGTTTAAACAGTGTGTTTAGATGTGGCAGTAGTAGATGATTTTTAAAATGCTAAAAGTTTAAGTAGATTAGTGAGTTTAAATTTCTGAATGGCTGTTGCAGATGAGTTGTAGATCAGTGGCACATGTTAATGATGTCATCAAGATGCACCTTGTTACGGCAGTTGCCGAGTGAGTGGCAATAAACAAATCTTTGTGTGTTATTTGTTTTACACAGAAACAATGGCCTTATTTACATTAAGTGTTATTTACATTAAGCAACAGTATCGGATCGGATTACACGTTTTTTTCCTTCCGATCCAGTGATTTGGGCCAATATCGGACCGATACCGATACAGAGTATCGGATCTGTGCCAGCCCTATTACATATGTATTTAAACTAACTGCTTTATTTTGATAATGCTGGGTCAATTCAACAATTAAGACAGTGTTCCTTGATCCCCCAATGCAGAATTTTACCCACATATACTCACTCACTCGCACAGAGCAGACAATGTAGTTCCTGTATGATTCTGTACTAAAGCTAAGCAGATCAGGTTTGGTGATGAGGTTTGAACCCAGATGCACAGAAAACATACTGCTGTGTGGTACTCACTCTACTAGCAGTACCATTAAGTTAATAGTAAAATAAAGTAAATAGCACTAATTACTTAAAAATATTTATGTAATTTATGTAATGATATGATGCCTGTTTGGCAAAGTGTGGGTGCCGCGTAACACCAAGGATTCAAACCACGACTCTGTAGGAGGTCGGACTGCCTCCCTGTGTCTGTTTGGGGTTTGTTGGGGTATTTTGATTATCTTTCACCTCTAAAAGCAAGCAGAAGGTGAATGGTTTGGTCACCTTGGCCACTAAATTGCCTCTAGGTGTAGGTGAGTGACAAAAAGTCCCACTTTGCTTTTATTTTTATTGCTATTAGTTAAAATATTTTAAAAATATCATAAGGTATTGGTTTGCTAACTGTGTAATGACCCTGCAATTTTCCAGGATAAGTTCTAGACCAACTGCTACCCTGACCTAGGGCTGGGCGGTATATCGCAAATATCAATATATTCGATATTAATTTTTACACAATGGTGAAAATGACCATATTCGATATATCGAGTATGCGTAGAATACACATTACCATTTGAGAACATTTGAAACAAAGCATAAAAGCGCTGCGTGGAATGCTTTCCTGTGCGTATGAGCGGGTGGGCGCGTGCATGCACACACAGGGAAACTGAATCACTGAGTCATCAAGTCAGAAACAACTCTTTTCAAACAAATCGGTCATTGGAATCGATTCAGGGAGCTGTGCTCTTATCTATGGTAAAGATTCATTCGTTTTGCTCACTGTGTTTCAGTTCATTTGTTAAAGAGATTCAGATGTATAAACCAATCAGCTTCCGAATTTAGATATTGGCCGGAATTTCAATCTCTCTCTTCATTGGTTGTTGTATAAGTGACAACTTAGTGAACGAATTACCAGTTTCAGCTTTTTATATTCTGAAAACATACAAAATGGCCTCCAAGAAGAAAAAAAATTGATTATATAGGATATATGTTCTCAATTTGAAGAAGAGAAGCTCAGGTAAGCAGCGGTTATGATTTTATGCTGCTGTGTGGTTGATCTGGGTTGTGGTTATGCTGTTTATTGTGCACTTTCATTTTGCAATGATAGCAAAGCATTATCAAATACTGAATTTTTTCTGGACTTTTTTTATTTTTCTCGTTTATTTGAAGTAAAATGTGATTGTGAGATTCTGCTGGTTTGTTTGATATAAATATTATGAATACAATATGAATACAACTACAGCCTTACAATAGTACAAAATATAAACACTGTACTTAGTCAGAATTTATCAGTACTACAGTATTTTGTGTTTTTAAGATAACTTAAACAATATAAGCTAAAATATATCGCACAGCTCTACCCTGACCAGGATAAAACTATAATGGAAAATCTGGGACCTGTTCTAAGCTGATCTGCAGTGGAAACTTATAACAAATAGCTTGGTGTTGCCACAATAAACAATGAATCATAACCTTTAAACTGAACTCACATTTTGTACTTCAGTGGACACAGGGTCTCATACCTGCAAAAACTCTCACTCAGGCTACATATTTTCATAAGGAAATGCTTTGCTCCTAGATTGACACCTATTGTGTGTTGTTTATTGTGAAAAGAACAACCCTGACCTGACCCTAAAATAGCAATCTAACTGGTCGTTCAGGTCCTACTGACCAGTCACCCCACATTCTGAACATGACGTTTTCTAGATGCACCCTTTTCCGCTGAATGGGAAGATAACAGTGACATTACGGACCTGGTGATGGGGAAATGCGTAGGACATTCGGGCCTATTTTTGACCTACCCTGACATAATTGAGACAATCCAGCTCGAGCTTCTCCACCATCTCTGTTGGCAGTAGTGGGCCGAGCAGAGAGCGGTTGATGGGTGAGGTTATGCTCACTGTTCCAAGGACGTCCCTGCAGGAACAACAAGAAGAATCAATCTGTGAGACCGGACAGCGTGTGACATGAAACATTTGAAATGAAAGGAAGGGTGGGACACCATGTTTTCAGATTTATCAACAAGTGCATATCAATAATAATGTTTACTAAAATTCCTGCTTAGCCTGACAAGTAATATCATCTTGCTCAGGAACTATAAATCAACCACCATGACAACAAAGAACAAAATCATAACATTATGACCACCTTCCTAATATTGTGTTGGTCCCCATTTTGCTGCCAAAACAGCCCTGACCCATCGAGGCATGAACTCCACTAGACCCCTAAAGGTGTGCTGTGGTATCTGGCACCAAGATGTTACCAGCAGATCCTTTAACTCCTCCTAAGTTGTGAGGTGGGGCCTCCATTGATCAGACTTGTTTGTCCAGCACATCCCACAGATGCTCGATTGGATTGAGATCTGGGGAATTTGGAGGCCAAGTCAACACCTCAAACCATTCCTGAAGCATTTTTGCTTTGTGGCAGGGCGCATTATCCTGCTAAAAGAGGCCACAGCCATCAGGAAATACTGTTTCCATGTAAGGGTGTACATGGTCTGCAACAATGCTTAGGTAGGTAGTACGTGTCAAAGTAACATCCACATGGATGGCAGGACCAAAGGTTTCCCAGCAGAACAATGCCCAAAGCATCACACTGCCTTCCCCGGCTTGCCTTCTTAACATAGTGCGTCCTGGTGCCATGTGCTCCCCAGTTCAGATGCTCACATGCCCAATGTTGGCAGTGGACAGGGGTCGGAGGGTAGCACCATCGCCTCACAGCAAAAAGGTTTTGGGTTTGATGCCCAAGTGAAGCAATCTGGGTCCTTTCTGTGTGGAGTTTGCATGTTTTCCCCGTCTCTGTGTGGGTTTCACCCATGATCCAGTTTCCTCCCACAGTCCAAAGACATGCAGCCAGGTGAACTGGAGCTACTACAACTGCTCTAGGAATTAATGTGTGTCTGTTTGCCCTGTGATAGACTGGCGACCTGCCCAGGGTGTCTCCTACCTTCCACCCAATGAATTGTACCCACTGCAATCCTGATAATCCTCACAATGAATGAATGAATGAAGCTATCGTACCAGGACATATTACAGGTGAATTACATTTCATGGGTCAAGCATGTCAACAAATCTCAACATTTAAATAAGACAGCAACCCCAAGATTTTTCTTGCATTGCCCAGTCAATTTCCTGACAATCCTTTTACAACCCCAAATTAGAAAAATTTGGGACAGTGTGGAAAATGCAAATAAAATAAAAATGCAGAGTTCCTTACATTTACTTTGACTTTTATTTCATTGCAGACAGTTTGAACCCAAGATGTTTCATGTGTTATCTGCTCAACTGCATTTCATTTGTAAATATACCTCCATTCCTGCATTTCAGGCCTGCAACATATTCCAAAAAGTTGGGACAGGGGCAATTTAGAGCTACTAATGAGGTGAAAAAACTAAATAATGATGTGATTCCAAACAGGTGATTGTAATCATGGTTTGGTACAAAAGCAGCATCCAAGAAAGGCTGAGTCTCTGATGAGCAAAGATGATCAGAGGATCTCCAGTTTGTCAACAAATGTGTGAGAAAATGATTGAAATGTTTAAAAACAATGTACCTCAAAGAAAGATTGGAAGGGATTTGCATATTTCTCCCTCTACAGTGCATAATATCGTTAAACCATTCAAGGAATCGGGAGGAATTTCAGTGTGTAAAGGCCAAGGGTGCAAGCTTCAATCCCTCAGACGGCACTGCATCAAGAACCGCCACTCAACAATAGCTGATATAACCACATGGGTGAGGGATTACTTTGGCAAACCTTTGTCAAGCACGACAATACAGAGTTACATGCACAAATGCCATTTTGCACTTACTATGCAAAAAAAAAAACCATGTCCAGAAGCGGCGTCAACGTCTCTGGGCTCGGAGGCATCCATCACACAGTGGAAACGTGTATTGTGGTCAGATGAATCTGCATTCCAGGTTTTTTTTTGGAAAAAATGGACGCCGTGTGCGACCAAACACGAAAAGGACCATCCAGACTGTTATCAGCAACAAGTCCAAAATCCAGGGTCTGTCATGGTATGGGGCTGTGTCAGTGTCCTTGGTAAAGGTCAGTTACACTTCTGTGATGGCAGCATTAATGCAAGAAAAGTACATTGAGATCTTAGAGCAACATGTGCTGCCTTCAAGACGTCATCTTTTCCAGGGACGTCCATGCATTTTTCAACAAGACAATGCAAATCCACATGCTGCACACATTACAAAGGCATGGCTGGGAAGAAGAGGGTACTGGACTGGCCTTTTGAAACAAAAAAATCGACAATGATGACCCCATACTGTTGCACATCTTAAGACGTGTTTGCAGGAAGCTAAAACCTGAAACACTAAATCGCTTGGTATCCGACAAGCAACATTAAAAAGTGGTAAATGCTTTACTGTCCCAACTTTTTTTTGGAATGTGTTGCAGGCCTGAAATGCAGGAACGGATGTTTATTAATAAATAAAATGACGTTGAGCAGATAAAACATGAAATATCTCAGGTTCATCCTGTCTGCAATCAAATAACAGTCGAAGTAAATGTATTTGCATTATCCATGCTGTCACAACTTTTACTGATTTGGGGTTGTAGGAAATATTGGATGTTATAAAGGAAGCTTTATACCTATCGTAGATGTTGTAGAGCCAGTCTAAAAGTGCGTAGATGTCTGAAATCTGCAATTCTCCACTAGTGATGTTCTGCAGTCGGCGAGTCACTGCCAAGTGGTAGCTGTGTGCGTACACCTGAAAGGCGTCGTAATCAGCGGGATACACGGACACCACGTTCCGACGTGCTGCACCCAGATCCTCCACCATGCGGATCCTCAACTTGTCCAGGTATGCCGCGAGCTCACCTGCCAGCATCATGTCAGTCTTGGGAAGATTCTCATCAGCAGCTTCAGTTACAGCCTCCTTCCAGCGCTTTCTCAGCTCCCTGGGCCGTGGTCCTCCCGGGACAAAGCTTTCCTTCATGGCCCAGTCCCGGTCAGCTTGCTCCTCCTGCTGGAGAACCTGAACCACCAGGCCTAGATTAGGCCCGGCAGTGGGAGTGCGCAGGGACTCCCGGACCACGTTCCATAGCTCCTTCTGCAGGGCCTCGTACAACAGCTCGACGTCCTTGGCTTTGCGCCGACTGCTGTCTTTGCTGCTAGGGCTGGTGAGGTCTTCAGCAGCTCCTGCTGGTGGGGTGGATACCTCCATACACTCCTGTTCTAACTCAAGAATGTGGGTGTCTGCCAGGAACAAGTCTCGCTTGGTAACCAGCTGCAGGATCTCCAGTACTAAACATGCAAATTAAAAAAGAAGAAGAAAAAGAAAGTAAAATGAGATGGAGTTTCATGGGGAATGTCCATTAGCAAACAGGGAAGACCTACAAATTTTAAAAGACAACTTAAATAGTCACAACATATTTTAAAAATCTGTAAAAAAGGTGCCACAGCAAGTCTATCCATTGTAACTTGAATGTAAAAATGGTTTGCCCAAGGATATGTCTTTGTGGGGTGACATTTCCTATTCCAGCATGACTCTGACATGCCCTGTACACAATACAGAGTCCATGAAGACATGGTCTGACATGTAGTATGGAGAAAGTCCAGTGGCCTGCACAGAACCCTGACCTCGACCCAACAAAACACCTATGGGATGAATCAGAACAATCAGAACTGCAAGCCTACCTTTCCATCCATTATTGGCGTCTGATGTCACAAATGCTCTTTTGTTTGAGTGGGCACTAAATCCCACAGACAGCGCTGATGGACTTTTTAAACACCTCACTGTCACTGCTGGACTGAGAATAGTCCACCAACCAAAAATATATCCATCCAACAGCGCCCTGTGGGTTGTGTCCTGTGACCACTGATGGTCTAGAAGATGACCGACTCAAACAGCAGCAATAGATGAGCGATCGTCTCTGACTTTACATCTACAAGGTGGACCAACTAGGTAGGAGTGTCTAATAGAGTGGACAGTGAGTGCAGCGCTGCTGTGTCTGATCCACTCATACCAGCACAACACACACTAACACACCACCACCATGTCATTATCACTGCAGTGCCGAGAATCATCCACCTAAATAATACCTATTATTATGTAGAGAAATGTAGCGGTATAGAAAGAGAAATAGATGGACTACAGTCAGTAATTGTAGAACTTCAAAGTGCTTCTATACAGTGTATCACAAAAGTGAGTACACCCCTCACATTTCTGCAGATATTTAAGTATATCTTTTCATGGGACAACACTGACAAAATGACACTTTGACACAATGAAAAGTAGTCTGTGTGCAGCTTATATAACAGTGTAAATTTATTCTTCCCTCAAAATAACTCGATATACAGCCATTAATGTCTAAACCACCGGCAACAAAAGTGAGTACACCCCTTAGTGAAAGTTCCTGAAGTGTCAATATTTTGTGTGGTCACCATTATTTCCCAGAACTGCCTTAACTCTCCTGGGCATGGAGTTTACCAGAGCTTCACAGGTTGCCACTGGAATGCTTTTCCACTCCTCCATGACGACATCATGGAGCTGGCGGATATTCGAGACTTTGCGCTCCTCCACCTTCCGCTTGAGGATGCCCCAAAGATGTTCTATTGGGTTTAGGTCTGGAGACATGCTTGGACAGTCCATCACCTTTACCCTCAGCCTCTTCAATAAAGCAGTGGCCGTCTTAGAGGTGTGTTTGGGGTCATTATCATGCTGGAACACTGCCCTGCGACCCAGTTTCCAGAGGGAGGGGATCATGCTCTGCTTCAGTATTTCACAGTACATATTGGAGTTCATGTGTCCCTCAATGAAATGTAACTCCCCAACACCTGCTGCACTCATGCAGCCCCAGACCATGGCATTCCCACCACCATGCTTGACTGTAGGCATGACACACTTATCTTTGTACTCCTCACCTGATTGCCGCCACACATGCTTGAGACCATCTGAACCAAACAAATTAATCTTGGTCTCATCAGACCATAGGACATGGTTCCAGTAATCCATGTCCTTTGTTGACATGTCTTCAGCAAACTGTTTGCAGGCTTTCTTGTGTAGAGACTTCAGAAGAGGCTTCCTTCTGGGGTGACAGCCATGCAGACCAATTTGATGTAGTGTGCGGCGTATGGTCTGAGCACTGACAGGCTGACCCCCCACCTTTTCAATCTCTGCAGCAATGCTGACAGCACTCCTGCGCCTATCTTTCAAAGACAGTAGTTGGATGTGACGCTGAGCACGTGCACTCAGCTTCTTTGGACGACCAACGCGAGGTCTGTTCTGAGTGGACCCTGCTCTTTTAAAACGCTGGATGATCTTGGCCACTGTGCTGCAGCTCAGTTTCAGGGTGTTGTAGCCTTGGCCATCTTCATGTAGCGCAACAATTCGTCTTTTAAGATCCTCAGAGAGTTCTTTGCCATGAGGTGCCATGTTGGAACTTTCAGTGACCAGTATGAGAGAGTGTGAGAGCTGTACTACTAAATTGAACACACCTGCTCCCTATGCACACCTGAGACCTAGTAACACTAACAAATCACATGACATTTTGGAGGGAAAATGACAAGCAGTGCTCAATTTGGACATTTAGGGGTTTAGTCTCTTAGGGGTGTACTCACTTTTGTTGCCGGTGGTTTAGACATTAATGGCTGTATATTGAGTTATTTTGAGGGAAGAATAAATTTACACTGTTATATAAGCTGCACACAGACTACTTTTCATTGTGTCAAAGTGTCATTTTGTCAGTGTTGTCCCATGAAAAGATATACTTAAATATCTGCAGAAATGTGAGGGGTGTACTCACTTTTGTGATACACTGTATGGTAAGTGAAGCTATGGTAATATATGTTAAAAAGTCTATCCCTGGTTCTATCATTCACTTAACGAGAAGGCGAATGACCTTGAATAAACGACTATGATGTCCTCTGTCTGTGCATGAATAACCTGTAGTAGACTTCTTACAACATATCAGCTTTCTCATAGCTGGACCTCTTATATAAATTCTGTTTAGCCCCCCTGAAGGGCAGGCAGAATTTCAATAACAGGCTCTGACTCTGAGGAATCTACATACTGTAGGTACTGTAGAATTCAATTTCAGGGGTAGATTGGTTGGCTCCCAGCTCATCTGCCCTTGTCCCATTTGAGGAAATAGTGTCAAACCATTCCATTACTCCTAGTAACCTATTCCATGCCATCTCTTGATGCATGCTCAATAATCCAGGTACACACATCCACAAAGTTGAATCAGTTCATCTGGACACAAGGTTGTTGTAGAGATACGTTTCGTCACTCATCCAAGTGACTTCTTTAGTCTAAGCTCAGACTGAAGAAGTCACTTGGATGAGTGACGAAACGTATCTCTACAACAAACTTGTGTCCAGATGAACTGATTCAACTTTGTGGACTATTCAATGCCACTACAAATTATAATGCCCAGAGCGGATGTACCAACTCATTCGAATAATGTATAAAAAAGACAATGCAGATAGTCTAATAACTGTTACAGAGCAAAAGGGATTGGAAAATGAGTGAGCTACTTGTTCTTGAGTCAGAAATGATAAGCCACCTCCCATTGAAAACCGAACAAGCTAAAGCCATTAAAGCTTCAAACCAAGGACAAAACGTCATTAAGGGGGTGGGGCAGCATAATAAAGTGACACTGATCATAAACCTTTTTGCTCAGGCAAGCCTGAAGAGGGAGATAAAATCTCAATCTCTATGCAAGAACCTGTAACGTTTGCCCTTGAAAACTCTTTGAGTCTCAATTGGCAGATGTTGAGAGATGTGTGGAGTTCTCATGGTTTATTCCAGAGTTATTAAAATATGGACGATGGCCAAACATGAGGAGCAAGGTTGAGTTATGTTTGAGAAAAACACTTGGTCTTTGTTTGCAAAGGCACTTGCCTTACATTCAAGTAATAATACACCGCCTTTCCTATGGTGAAATAGCATCAAGAGCGATGTATAATTTCCTGAATAAGCCTCACAGACAACCAATAATTGTGGGAAACTGTGTGTTTGCATTTACATTCTTCTAGCAGAGTATGCCATCCAATCTGATGAGTAAGGAAAATATCAATTTACACATCATAAGCACCAGCGTAATCAGTGCCACATGTAGCTGCCATTCTGCCACTATAAAGAAATGACTGTCCAGTCCAGAGTTCTGGGCAGGAACCTGATCCACAAAGTCTGTGGCCAAAGGTATGACATTTTTCCTCATTCATCCGATTAACTTAATTAAGTAATTTCTCTCCAGTCTTTGTTTTACTAACTGTTCAGCTGGCATAAGGAATGACTCAAAAGCGGACCTAACACTAACCCCTTTTTTTTTAACTCTCTCTACCGTTCTCAATCAAATAGGTATCTGGCTGGATAAATATTATTCTTTAAAAGTGAGTAGGGGAGTGTTTTTATTGCTTCCCTGATCCCCAAACCCCCACTGGCTCAGCTGGTAAGTTCAACAGTGGTGTCTAGTGTCTCTGGGCTAGACTGAGCTTGTCCCCTTTACTTCTGGAGCTGTTTTATGCTTTTGAGTAGATCCAGGCATTTAGACATAAAGGGTGTTTTCCTTCCTCAGCCACTCCTGTCATTAGAGAGCTTTTGGCTGGGTGCAGACTGACATGAACCCGACTCAGGACAAATTGGTCATGCTCCCAGTCTTGATCAATGTAGACGTACAGTGTTCAGGGTTTTATATGGAGTTTTTATGGAAAGCATGCCCCACCTTACACTGTGTGACCCCTTTCACATGTAGGTAAAAAGGGAATTGGACAGCCAGCAATAAGATGGATTGATACAATATGAGGAACAACGAACAAGCCATTAAAAAGCCTGCTGACCCAAACAGAGGACAGAATGTTCTGGAGTAACACTATCCATATGGTAACCAGGAGTCAGAATCGACTTAATAATACAACCCAAAATGCAAATAATAAAACAACACGAAGTTTCTTACATTTACTTTGACTTTTATTTAATTGCAGAAGGGATGAACCTGAGATATTTCATGTTTTATCTGCTCAACTTCATTTCATTTATTAATAAAGGCCTGCAACACATTCCAAAAAAAGTTGGGAGAGTAAAGCGTTTACCACTTTGTAATGTTACCATTCCTTTTCCCCACACCAAGGTTACTGAGGATACCAAGTGATGTGCAAGTGTCTTAAGATGTGCAACAGTACGGGGTCGTCGTTGTCGCATTTTTCCTTTCAAAATTCTCCACACATACTCTATTGGGAAGAGGTCAGGACTGCAGGCAGGCCAGTCCAGTACCCGTACCCTCTTCTTCCACAGCCATGCCTTTGTAATGTGTGCAGCATGTGGTTTTGCATTGCAAATGCATGGACGTCCCTGGAAAAGATGACGTCTTGAAGGCAGCACATGTTGCTCTAAGATCTCAATGTACTTTTTTGCATTAATGCTGCCATCACAGAAGTGTAAATGACCTTTGACAAGGGCACTGACACAGTCCCATACCATGACAGACCCTGGCTTTTGGACTTGTTGCTGATAACAGTCTGGATGGTCCTTTACGTCTTTGGTCCGAGGCACACGGCGTCTATTCTTTCCTGGATTGCTGATTCATCTGACCACAATACACGTTTCCACTGTGTGATGGTCCATCCCAGATGTCTCTGAGCCCAGAGAAGTCGACGCAGCTTCTGGACATGGTTAACATAAGGCTTCTTTTTTGCACAGTGAAGTTTTAAGTAGCATTTGTGTTTGTAACTCTGTATTGTAGTGCTTGACAAAAATTTGTCAAAGTAATCCCTCACCCATGTGGTTATATCAGCTATTGTTGAGTGGAGGTTCTTGATGCAGTGCCGTCTGAGGGAACAAAGATCACAGGCGTTCAGCTTAAGCTTGCGTTCTTGGCCTTTACGCACTAAAATTTCTCCTGATTCCTTGAATGGTTTAATGATATTATGCACTGTAGAGGGAGAAATATGCAAATCCCTTCCAATCTTACTTTGAGTTACTTTGTTTATAAATATTTCAATAATTTTCTCATGCATTTGTTGATAAACTGGAGATCCTCTGGTCATCTTTGCTCATCAAAGACTCAAACCATGATTACAATCGCCTGTTGACATCACCTGTTTGGAATCACATCATTTTATAGTTTTTTCACCTCATTACTAGCCCTAAATTGCCCCCGTCACAACTTTTTTGCAATGTGTTGCAGGCCTGAAATGCAAAAATGGATGTTTATTAATAAATGAAATAAAGTTGAGCAGACAAAACATGAAATATCTCAGGTTCATCCTGTCTGCAATCAAATAAAAGTAAATGTAAGAAACAGTGTGTTTTTATTTTATATCCCAACTTTTTAAAAGTTAAAAGTAGTTTAAACATACTGTATGTAAAAGTTGGTTTAAATTAACATTGTGTGATATTTACTCTTAAGGACACGAGGTAGGCAACACTGCTAAATGGGTGTAACACTATAACACATTTATTACTATATTGATTACACAGATTGTTCTTTGACATTGTTTCCATGGTGGCCACAGTCATAAGTTTTTTTTTTTTATCTGCAGTTATAATCTGCAGTTATAGTTTTATGGTTAAGGGTCACAGACTGTACTTTAATTAGGTCTGGAAATAATTTACTACCTTCTGGTGTAACCATCTTGATAACTGGCTTATCCACATGGATTAACTACTGCCTATCCCATTAAACAAAGAACTCTAGAAACTGTGAATTAAATTAAAGCCAGGTATGTTGTGAACAGGTGAGAGAAAACACATTTGCTAATCAATTTGCACTTAACACATAATTACACATTGTGAACATGTTCAAAAACAATGAGTGTTTTTTAATTAGTCGAAAATCAAAGACTAAAATCCTAGATGACTAGATGTTTGGTGGCGTTTGAGTCTGGGCCACTAAAGGACATTCAGAGACTTGCACTAAAGCTACTCAATTATTGTTTTGGCTGTTGAAAGGTGAATGTCACCTTGTCTGAGATCAGGTGCACTCTGAAGAGAAGGTTTCTGTATTTGGCTGCATTCATCCATCCCTGACTTCTCATTGTTCCAGTCACTAAGAATGGTATAGTACGGTATATAGTATGTTGTTGCCACCACAATGTTTTAGTGACAGGATGAGATTAGCCAGGCATGGCGTTTGCTGTTCTGCCTAATAAGTTCAATTTCCATCTAATAAGACCACAGAATCATTTCCAGAGTCATTTACATGCTGTTAAACAGCAGCTGTATTGCTGCTGTTAGAGTTGGTCATCATCTAGACCTTCGTCCGTGATCACAGGACGCTGCCCATGGGGCGATGTTGGCTGGATATTTTTGGTTGGTGGACTATTCTCAGTCCAGCAGTGACAGTGAGGTGTTTAAAAACTCCATCAGCATTGATGTGTCGTATCCACTCATACCAGAACAACATACTAACACACCACCACCATGTCAGTGTCACTGCAGTGCTGAGAATGATCCACCACCTAAACAATACCTGCTCTGTAGTGGTCCTGGGAGAGTCCTGACCATTAGAGAACAGCATGAATGGGGGCTAACAAAGCATGCAGAAAAACAGGCAGACTACAGTCAGTAATTGTAGAACTACAAAGTGCTCCCATATGGTAAGTGGAGCTGATAAAATGGACAGTGAGTGTAAAAACAAGGAGGTGGTTTTAATGTTATGGCTAATGTGACCATGAGCCTATTGGATATCACATTCCAAGATATGGAGTAGAACAATATGAAGCAGTTGAAGTTCCAATTTATCCCAAAGGTGTTCACTGGGTTTGAGGTAAGGCTGTTGCAACAAATATAAAGTGTCTGGAAATGGGTGTGGCTAAAGGACCCGAATTAATAATTTTGCCATATATGATAAATAAGATATGACAGTGTGTAGGAATAAAAATGTCATATCTTATACAATCCAGGATTTTAGAGTAGTTTTAAACCTGATGCCAAAGCATGAGCTAATACACTGACCAGGCATAACATTATGAGCACTGACGGGTGAAGTGAATAACACTGATTATCTCTTCATCACGGCACCTGTTAGTGGGTGGGATATATTAGGCAGCAAGTGAAAATTTTATCCTCAAAGTTGATGTATTAGAAGCAGGAAAAATGGACAAGTGTAAGGATTCGAGCGAGTTTGACAAGGGCCAAATTGTGATGGCTAGACGTCTGGGTCATAGCATCTTGTGTGGGGTGTGCGGTCTGCAATGGTCAGTATCTATCAAAAGTGATCCACGGAAGGAACAGTGGTAAACCGGCGACAGGGTCTTGGGCAGCCAAGGCTCACTGATGCACGTGGACAGCAAATGCTGGCCCGCGTGGTCCGATCCAACAGCTACTGTAGCTCAAATTGCTGAAGTTATTAAGTTAATGCTGGTTCTGATAGAAAGGTGTCAGAATACACAGTGCATCGCAGTTTGTTGTGTGCGGGGCAGCAAAAGGGGGACCAACACAATATTAGGAAGGTGGTCATAATGTTATGCATAATCGGTGTACAGTGTATCTCTGTGGACACATCTAAACTTTTTCACAGCTTCACACCCAGGACATTTGAACCTTATTAAGCAAAAACCTTCAGTATGAAAAAAACAGTTCAAATCATTTTATTTGTTTTATATTGTTTAAACCTTCCAGACATGAACTCTTGAGACATGAAGTCCTTATTTCCTGTTATTAAAATTGGCATCTAGTCTGTAATGCTACAAGAAGTACTTTCATTCTTTCTGTAAAATCAGAAATGAATGTGCTGCCTCTTGAGAACAGCTGCCTTTGCAGAACTTTGTTTTCCTTTGTCATTTAAATTGTCTGCAAAAATAAGCACTATTGTGCACATTGTTTACTTTCTCATGTATCACGTCAAAGTAAAAAAATAGTATTGTGTAAAGTTCAAAACCATTAATATAATGAATAAGCACCTCATATTATTTAAAACTGAGGACTCCTGCTGTCTGCTCTGAGCAGCGTGTCGAGCTGTGTGGAAACCAGCGTGACTGTAAGGTTTTCCCATCGACATTATGTGGCTAAACATACAAATAAAAGGGGCATTTTGTGCTGTGTCAGCTGTGGAATGGAAAGCAGCAGCTCGTCACCCTCCCTACCCCACTGAAAGAAAGCTGAGACGTGGCCAAACTTGACATAGGGGGATGCAGATACCCAGTTCCTCTTTACACAAATTCCTCTTTCACAATTTTCTTTTTGTAGTCATATTATACTTGCATAAATGAGATGATCTGTGAGGCGTTTAGTCCTGAGAGCCCATATTGTGTAATAGAGGTGAACGAGGTGATACGTTGATACGGTGATATGATGTTCTTTCAGGGTTCACGAGCAGCAGTGCAAATGATTATGCCTTAGAGTACATCAGCATGGAACATGCTTGGATTAAAAGCTGGAATGCATGTCACCATTATATACAATCAGTCACCTATTCTAATGGCCCAACAAACAAGCACATTTATTTCCACTGTACACATGAACACTTATGGGTGACATTTAAAACCTTACTTTTACTATAAAGGTTAAAACCTTTAAAGTAAATTTATCCTCTATGTCTATTTAATACGGATTAACTTCACATTCTTTACTTATCAAATGCGCCTATCAGTTGTGGGGCCCTGGCCATTCTGAATCCTGCCAGAACAAGCCCTCTTAAAGGCTGTTATCTAATATGAACATGCCAACCTGCACAAAACCTGCTTATGACGTGGGTATGCAGGTCCAGCCAAGCACATAGACTTTGTACTTGTTTCTGACCGCTTGCACAGTATAAATCTAGACTTTGGATATAACTTTTAGTCAGTTTTTGTATCAAAGTTGATTATTTAATAACAAAATTATTCAGTAACTACTTTGTCTACTATGTCTGGACACTTCTATATCTTCAACATTACCATTCTTAAAACACTAGCCTATATCCATTGATCAGCCATAACATTAAAACCACCTCCTTGTTTCTACACTCACTGTCCATTTTATCAGCTCCACTTACCATATAGAAGCACTTTGTAGCTCTACAATTACTGACTGTAGCCCATCTGTTTCTCTGCATGCTTTGTTAGCCCCCTTTCACCCTGTTCTTCAATGGTCAGGACCCCCACAGAGTAGGTATTATTTGAGTGGTGGATCATTCT
The DNA here is from genome assembly GCF_030014385.1 of Trichomycterus rosablanca. Classification (NCBI taxonomy): domain Eukaryota; kingdom Metazoa; phylum Chordata; class Actinopteri; order Siluriformes; family Trichomycteridae; genus Trichomycterus; species Trichomycterus rosablanca. The sequence goes on from NC_086007.1 coordinate 19,797,478, forward strand.
CAGCACTGCAGTGACACTGACATTGTGCTGGTATGATTGGATAAGACACAGCAGCGCTGCTGGAGTTTTTACACACCTCACTGTCCCTGCTTGACTGAGAATAATCCACCAACCAAAAATATCCAGCCAACAGCTCCCCATGGGCAGAGTCCTGTGACCACTGATGAAGGTCTGTCTAGAAGATGACCATCTCAAGCAGCAGCAATAGATGAGCGATCGTCTCTGACTTTACATCTACAAGGTGGATCAACTAGGTAGGAGTGTCTAATAGAGTGGACAGTGAGTGGACACGGTATTTAAAAACTCTAGCAGTGCTGCTGTGTCTGATCCACTCATACCAGCACAACACACACTAACACACCACCACCATGTCACTACACACCAGATGGACTACAGTCAGTAATTGTAGAACTACAAAGTGCTTCTATATGGTAGGTGGAGCTGATAAAATGGACAATGTGTGTAGAAACAAGGAGGTGGTTTTAATGATATGGCTGATCAGTGTGCACAGGTGCCTCTATCTGCTAACCAGGGTCCTTGCACAGCATTTGAAGACCCCACCCAGGTTTGAAGACACCCACACAGTTGCTGCTGCATGCACTGCCAATTGTCCCCGCTAGATGGCACCCAGCCGACCGGTGGCAGAGCCGAGATTCGAAACAGGGTGTTCCTACCTGAGAGTGGCTCCCTAGGTTTGACTTCTGGGACTTCCTCAACTGGCTCTTCCTCAGCCCCAGGTGACCCTGAGCAGTTGCCCAAGGACTCCCTTTTTTGCTTGCCCCTACTGACGATCTTTAGTAAGGAAAGTCTGCGGCTGGTTGAATCAGCATCGCTCTCTGAGCACAAGTCTCCATTGGGCAAACTTTCTTTACGGAGGCTCTCTCTGTATTTGCCAGCAAATCTGCAAGGGAACAAACCAAGATATCATCTCATACTTCTCTAGTATGCTGTCATGATTAGCCATTATGCTAGAATCTGAACAGGATCAACACAATGAGTACAAGAAATCTGGCTTGATATATACTGCCTGGATTTAACTAAGCAAATAGGTACGCCTCCCATTGGATAATTACTGCATGGGTGATTATGTCTGTACAGGCACTCAAATAGTGGAATGAAGTGAACTCAAGGGATTGGGACTAAACAGCTGTGCAGCCTTAAGAAAACCACTTGTCAGTGAGGCTAACCAGCAAAAACGGCTTCAATTTGCTAGGGCGCATAAAGATCGGACTCTGGAGCAATGGAAGAAGGTCATGTGGTCTGATGAGTCCAGATTAACCCTGTTCCAGAGTGATGGTCGCATCGGGGTAAGAAGAGAGGTGACTGAAGTGATGCACCCATCATGCCTAGTGCCTACCGTACAAGCCTGTGGGGGCAGTGCTGTGATCTGGGGTTGCTGCAGTCGGTCAGGTCTAGGTTCAGCAACGTTATGTGCCCAAAGAATGAGGTCAGCTGAGCTGACTACCTGAATATACTGAACGACCAGGTTATTCCATCAATGGATTTTTTCTTCCCTGATGGCACGGGCATATTCCAAGATGACAATGCCAGGATTCATCGGGCTGAAAATGTGAAAGAGTGGTTCAGGGAGCATGAGACATCATTTTCACACATGGATTGGCCACCACAGAGTCCAGACCTGAACCCCATTGAGAATCTTTGGGATGTGCTGGAGAAGACTTTGCGCAGTGGTCCAGATCTCCCATCATCAATACAAGATCTTGGAGAAAAATGTATGCAACTCTAGGCAGAAATAAATGTTGTGACATTGCAGAAGCTTGTGGAAACGATGCGACAGCGAATGCGTGCCGTAATCAAAGCTACAGGCGGTCCAACCAAATATTAGAGTGTGTGACCTTTTTTTTTGGCCAGGCAGAGTATTTGGTGCACACATAACGGGTATTATAAAAAACAACCCCCACATCAGTACCTTAAAAGACTCCCTTCTGAACTCCGTCTGCCCTTCTTCTTCTTCTCCATAGGTGAAGGGTAACCAACTGATCCCTGTGGAGAAGGAGTGGGGCTGCCCTTACTTCTGCCCGACATGCGCAGGCCCTTGCCCAGCTTGCCCAGGGTCTTGAGCGGGGACGCACCTTTGATACGGTCCAGTGTTCCTTTGATAGAACCACTCTTTCTTGAGCTTCCACGCCTTACTTCATTAGCTTCGTTTTCATCCTCCTCATCATCAAATGGGTTCCTGTCTCTGGGTGCGTCACCGTCCAGGAGTGAGCCACCATTGTTCTTAGCCCACTCTTCATCTGAGCCATTCTGCTCGAACGGGTTGTGGTTGAGGCTCATTTTACGAAGAATTAGCTCACTATGAGTGTTCTCCGAATCCAAGTTTATCTTGCTCCCCTTCAGCCGAGCCGGGAGGTTCTTAAGGATGGGCATGCTTCGGCCTGGAAGACGATCCCTAAAATGATAATCAGTCATTAGAAAGACATGTTATTGATCTTTTTGACTGCAAACAGATTGAGCCATCGGAGGCTAAGCTAACATTTCTGGCACAGAAGTCTGTAACCTTTGAGAAATGCAGCGATATCTATTCATATAACTGTACATTTTTTAATACATTTGCAAAGATATGGTAAACTGGATCTTTAAGTACACTCACTGTCCATTTTATCAGCTCCACTTACCATATAGAAGCACTTTTTAGTTCTACAATTACTGACTGTAGTCCATTTGTTTCTTTACATACTTTGTCAGAGCAGGTATTATTTAGGTGGTGGATCATTCTCAGCACTGCAGTGACACTGACATGGTGGTGGTGTGTTAGTGTGTGTTGTGCTGGTATGAGTGGATCAGACACAGCAGCACTGCTGGAGTTTTAAAATACTGTGTCCACTGACTGTCCACTCTATTAGACACTCCTACCCTGTTGGTAGACCTTGTAGATGTAAAGTCAGAGACGATCGCTCATCTATTGCTGCTGTTTGAGTTGGTCATCTTCTAGACCTTCATCAGTGGTCACAGGACGCTGCCCCAGGGGCGCTGTTGGCTGGATGGTTTTGGTTGGTGGACTATTCTCAGTCCAGCAGGGACAGTGAGGAGTTGCTGTGTCTTATCCACTCATACCAGCACAACACACACTAACACACCACGACCATGTCAGTGTCACTGCAGTGCTGAGAATGATCCACCACCTAAATAATGCCTGCTCTGTGGTGGTCCTGTGGGGGTCCTGACCATTGAAGAACAGGGTAGAAGCAAGCTAAAAAGGGATGTAGAGAATCAGATGGACTACAGTCAATAATTGTAGAACTACAAAGTGCTTCTATATGGTAAGTGGAGCTGATAAAATGGACAGTCAGTGTAGAAACAAGGAGGTGGTTTTAATGTTATAGCTGATCGGTGTATACACTAACAGGAATGTTCTCACTACAAAGTCACACTCCCAGCACACAGCTGCCCTTAAGGAGGGCAAATACTAAAGATTACTAAAGATTAATAATTAATCCCATATAATTTCTGAAAACAAGTTGCTTATGATACATTTTGTAAGATGATCTGTTATAAATTATGGATATCATAGCAAGTTCAGTCACACAAATCTATAACAGATCTCTTCCTTTTTGTAAGGTTCTTAACCACTTCAGTCTACCTGGAGGTTGGTTATTTGCTTTGAGTGGCCTTTAGGATAGATAGTTTACTCATCTAGGTGAATATGCATACTTTCTAGATATGCCTCATAGGCCTTAGTCATATGGTATACGTTTTATAGATAGTAATACACCTGATAAGTGCTAATTATGACTGTTGACACAGGTAAAGGGAACAACTTCCTAACTGCAGATTTATGTGTTTACATATGAGCATAAAGCTGTTGTATTGCTGATTGTCAGCTTGCTTCAGGCAGATGTGTTAAGATCTGAATAAACTGACAGGCTTCCTGAGTATAAAGTAATTTGTCACTTGTTATTTGTTAATTGTACAACCCCAAATCAGAAATAAAATAAAAATGCAGTGTTCCTTACATTTACTTTGACTTTTATTTCATTGCAGACAGTTTGAACCTGAGATATTTCATGTTTTGTCTGCTCAACTTAATTTCATTTATTAATAAACATCCATTTCTGCATTTCAGGCCTGCAACACATTCCAAAAGAAGTTGGGACGGGGCAATTTAGGGCAAGTAATGAGGTGAAGAAACTAAATAATGATGTGATTCCAAACAGGTGACCCAGGAAAGGCTGAGTCTTTGATTAGCAAAGATGATCAGAGGATCTCCAGTTTATCAACAAATCAGTGAGAAAATTATTAAAATGTTTAAAAACAATGAACCTCAAAGAAAGATTGGAAGGGATTTGCATATTTCTCCCTCTACAGTGCATAATATCATTAAACGATCAAGGAATCAGGAGGAATTTCAGTGCGTAAAGGCCAAGGGCGCAAGCTTAAGCTGAACGCCCCTGATCTTCGATCCCTCCAACAGGACTTCGATCCCTCCAACAGAACCACCACTCAACAATAGCTAATATAACCACATGGGTGAGGGATTACTTTGGCAAACCTTTGTCAAGCACTACAATACAGAGTTACATGCACAAATGCCACTTAAAACTTTACTGTGCAAAAAAGAAGCCTTATGTTAACCATGTCCAGAAGCGGCGTCGACTACTCTGGGCCTGGAGGCATCTAGGATGGACCATCACACAGTGGAAATGTGTATTGTAGTCAGATGAATCAGCATTCCAGGTCTTTTTTGAAAAAAATGGACACCGCATGCTCCGGACTAAAGACAAAAAGGACCATCCAGACTGTTATCAGCAACAAGTCCAAAAGCCAGGGTCTGTCATGGTATGGGGCTGTGTCAGTGCGTTTAGATCTTAGAGCAACATGTGCTGCCTTCAAGACGTCATCTTTTCCAGGGACGTCCATGCATTTTTCAACAAGACAATGCAAAACCACATGCTGCACACATTACAAAGGCATGGCTGCGGAAGAATGGGACAAAATAAAAGCTGAAACACTAAATCACTCGGTATCCTCGGTGCCAAAACGTCTTTTAATTGTGGTGAAAAGGAATGGCAACATTACAAAGTGGTAAATGCTTTACTGTCCCAACTTTTTTTGGTATGTGTTGCAGGCCTGAAATGCAGGAATGGATGTTTATTAATAAATGAAATGAAGTTGACCAGATAAAACAAATGTATAAATGTAAGAAACTCTGTGTTTCTTTATTATTTGCATTTTCCATGCTGTCCCAACTTTTTCTTTCTGACTATTGACTAGCCTCTGTAAACTGAAAATATTTAAACTAGGAAGCCACATTCAGTGTGCAATGTAAGCAAGCCATAAATTCCAGAAGAGGATCTATTGTTTGCAGCTTCCTAAACATTTGGAGTAATAATGTGTCTGTATGATTATTCCATATGGGTCACTGACCATTTCAACATCCAAGACTGTTCAGAAGGGGCAAAAACAAGTGGAAAGAATTTAAAAATAGCACTTAGCACTGTTAGGTCGAACATGTGTTCGTTACGTAAAGTTATTTACAAAAAAATGTAGATTTGTTTCATGGGTGTAACCTTGATACTGCCTCAATGCTCATTAAAAATGGACATTACATAATGTCATGGACTCTGTGGCTTTCCCAGAGTCTATAAACTAAAGAAGAAAGCATATAACCTGCCAGATATAAATGTCATCTTGCATGGACACATGTGATTGGGCCATTGGTTGGAAGGGAACACTGAATAAAGACAGTGGTCAATTTCAAAACTGTCAGGTGAGCTAAAACAGTTAGCTAAACATACCTAAATATCATTGGCTGAATTATAAAGATCAACAATTAGTACTTGTTTATTGCTACTAGTATCATAGTGACTAATCCAGATGCACCCAAGCAAAAATGGTTTAGTGGTGATACTGCATATCCACCAATCATCCATAACATTAAAACCACCTCCTTGTTTCTACACTCACTGTCCATTTTATCAGCTCCACTTACCATATAGAAGCACTTTGTAGTTCTACAATTACTGACTGTAGTCCATATGTTTCTCTGCATGCTTTGTTAGCCCCCTTTCATGCTGTTCTTCAATGGTCAGGACTCTCCCAGGACCACCACAAAGCAGGAATTATTTGGGTGGTGGGTTAGTGTGTGTTGTGCTGGTATGAGTGGATCAGACACAGCAGCGCTGCTGGAGTTTTTAAACACCTCACTGTCACTGCTGGACTGAGAATAGTCCACCAACCAATAATGTCCAGCCCACAGTGTCCCATGGGCAGCGTCCTGTGACCACTGATGAAGGTCTAGAAGACGACCAACTCAAACAGCAGCAATAGATGAGCGATCGTCTCTGACTTTACATCTACAAGGTGGACCAACTAGGTAGGAGTGTCTAATAGAGTGGACAGTGAGTGGACACGGTGTTTAAGAACTCCAGCAGCGCTGCTGTGTCTGATCCACTCGTACCAGCACAACACACACTAACACACCACCACCATGTCAGTGTCAGTGCAGTGCTGAGAATGATCCACCACCTAAATAATACCTGCTCTGTAGTGGTCCTGTGGGGGTCCTGACCATTAAAGAACAGGGTGAAAGCAGGCTAGAAAGGTATGTAAAGAAACAGATGGACTACAGTCAGTAATTGTAGAACTACAAAGTGCTTCAATATGGTAAGTGGAGCTGATAAAATGGACAGTGAGTGTAGAAACAAGGAGGTGGTTTTAATGTTATGGCTGATCAGTGTAATTACTTTACCACCCAAAACAACCACTTTGAATTTATTTAAATATCTTAGGCTTTATATGTTTTTTTCCAAATAGTAACATATTGCGGCTTTAAATAAACACTATGCTTTATTTCTGTATTGCTTGGCTTGAGAAAGATTATCTTCATAACACATGATGGCTTACATTACAATAGAAAAATATAAAGTACATACATTTTTTACTTAACTTAAAGCAAGTAACCAGACTTGCTTTAAATTAATAATACAATTAAAATAGGGCATTAGATCAATATTGAACAGCAATGTGCTGGAAACACCTAAAGTAATCTAATGGAATTAATATCACTGATCCTAACTGGACTGTTTAACTAAAGACAACAGCTGATTATTAAACTGACTGATTATTAAATGACTGATCACTTTTAACTGTTAACTTTTAGCTGGACTGATCAATCATTAGGTATTTGGCAAATGAACACTAAGTAGGTTCTCTTTTCAATGGAAAGTCAATACACATTCACCAGTATTTTTTTTTTAATGCCAAGGATGTGCCAACTTTCTGTAAGACATGGCCTCATCTGTCATATGAGGGAATTAGCATATTGTGATAAAGTTCATTATTTTCCATAATGTAATGATAAAAATTAAACTTTCATATATTTTAGATTCATTGCACACCAACTGAAATATTTCAGGTCTTTTATTGTTTTAATACTGATGATTTTGGCATACAGCTCATGAAAACCCAAAATCTCAAAAAATTAGCATATTTCATCCGACCAATAAAAGAAAAGTGTTTTTAATACAAAAAAAGTCAACCTTCAAATAATTATGTTCAGTTATGCACTCAATACTTGGTCGGGAATCCTTTTGCAGAAATGACTGCTTCAATGCGGCGTGGCATGGAGGCAATCAGCCTGTGGCACTGCTGAGGTGTTATGGAGGCCCAGGATGCTTCGATAGCAGCCTTAAGCTCATCCAGAGTGTTGGGTCTTGTGTCTCTCAACTTTCTCTTCACAATATCCCACAGATTCTCTATGGGGTTCAGGTCAGGAGAGTTGGCAGGCCAATTGAGCACAGTAATACCATGGTCAGTAAACCATTCACCAGTGGTTTTGGCACTGTGAGCAGGTGCCAGGTCGTGCTGAAAAATGAAATCTTCATCTCCATAAAGCTTTTCAGCAGATGGAAGCATGAAGTGCTCCAAAATCTCCTGATAGCTAGCTGCATTGACCCTGCCCTTGATAAAACACAGTGGACCAACACCAGCAGCTGACATGGCACCCCAGACCATCACTGACTGTGGGTACTTGACACTGGACTTCAGGCATTTTGGCATTTCCTTCTCCCCAGTCTTCCTCCAGACTCTGGCACCTTGATTTCCGAATGACATGCAAAATTTGCTTTCATCCGAAAACAGTACTTTGGACCACTGAGCAACAGTCCAGTGCTGCTTCTCTGGTTCAAAAGTGGCTTGACCTGGGGAATGCGGCACCTGTAGCCCATTTCCTGCACACGCCTGTGCACGGTGGCTCTGGATGTTTCTACTCCAGACTCAGTCCACTGCTTCCGCAGGTCCCCCAAGGTCTGGAATCGGCCCTTCTCCACAATCTTCCTCAGGGTCCGGTCACCTCTTCTCGTTGTGCAGCGTTTTCTGCCACACTTTTTCCTTCCAACAGACTTCGCACTGAGGTGCCTTGATACAGCACTCTGGGAACAGCCTATTCGTTCAGAAATTTCTTTCTGTGTCTTACCCTCTTGCTTGAGGGTGTCAATGATGGCCTTCTGGACAGCAGTCAGGTCGGCAGTCTTACCCATGATTGCAGTTTTGAGTAATGAACCAGGCTGGGAGTTTTTAAAAGCCTCAGGAATCTTTTGCAGGTGTTTAGAGTTAATTCGTTGATTCAGATGATTAGGTTAATAGCTCGTTTAGAGAACCTTTTCATGATATGCTAATTTTTTGAGATAGGAATTTTGGGTTTTCATGAGCTGTATGCCAAAATCATCAGTATTAAAACAATAAAAGACCTGAAATATTTCAGTTGGTGTGCAATGAATCTAAAATATATGAAAGTTTAATTTTTATCATTACATTATGGAAAATAATGAACTTTATCACAATATGCTAATTTTTTGAGAAGGACCTGTATATATATATATATATATTTTTGTTTTTGTTTTTTTGTTTATGCATTCTCTCCCCTTTTTTCCCCTTTTTAGCGCGTCCAATTGCCCGATTGTATCATGCTTTCTCTCCACCAATACCAATCCCTGCTCTGATTGAGGAGAACAAAGCTAACCCACGCCCCCTCCGACACGTGAGCAGCATGCCGTATGCATCTTATCACCTACACTTTGACGAGTGCAGTGCAGCTCAGCGTTGTGTACGGAGAGACACTCATTTCTCATCTCTGTGCAGGCGCCATCAATCAGCCAACAGAGGTCGTACATGAACAACAGGCCAACTGTTGTTCATGTGGCCGCTCAGCCCAGCCAACAGGCAGAGCTGAGACTCAATACGATGTATTCGAGGTCCCAGCTCTGGTGTGCTAGCGTGTGTTTTACCGCTGCGCCACCTGAGCGGCATAGCTTAGTTAATTTTGAGTTAAAAAATACAAATTGTAAAACCCAGAAGTCTGATTTTGGTGAGAAGAGAGAGTTCTATAGCTCTGTTTTTAATTGAACTGAAGCGTTAGCTGCTGGAAATGAATTTCAAAGATGCTGACGCCACCTTCTCCTTTGTCAGTTTTCAGTTAATCGTTATCTCTAGGTCAGATAATTATTAAACACAGACGACTAAGGCTGGGACATGTGAAAGTTATGCAAGAACTAAGCTTTCAGGGTTAATGTTTAATTTTAAGTATTAATAGTGATTAGTAGGGATGTAACCATACACTCTACCCACATTGTGATGCGATTCACGATACTGGGTTCACAATACGATTTTTTCCCAATTTTTTAAACAAAATTTTCCTTTTATTTTATTTATATTTATTAAATTTATTTATTTCTAAAGTTTCCTTTTATTATTTGTCTTTAAAAAAATAAAATACAGTATTTGTGCTTATCTTTTATTTATCTAAATAATGAATGTCCTTTTTTTTTTTTTTTTTTATAATTTTCCCCACTTTTTCCCCCAATTTTCTCCCCTAATCTAGTTGTTTCCGATTACCCTGAATGCGTCCTCTATACTGATTCGACCCTTCACCGCCTCTCAACTGACATACGCCCCCTCCGGCACGTACAGTCAGTACAGACTGCATTTTTCACCTGCACAAGTCGAGTTCATACACCGACGCGACGGGCACTGTGTACGGAGGGCCACACCCCCATCAGCATTATTCCTCAGCCCTGTGCAGGCGCCATCACTCATCAGGGGTTTGTAGTTGCACCAGTTATGAGGACCCATGATCCGACTTTTTACCCCTAACCCTGAACAACAGCCAATCGTTGTCCATGCAGCCGCCCAGCCCAGTCGGAAGGCAGAGCTGAGATTCGATATGATACGATGTATTCGAAACCCCAACTCTGGTGCGCTAGCGTATTTTACCGCTGCGCCACCTGAGCGGCATGAATGTCCTTTTATTTCTGAGGTAGGTACAGACTATGCAAAACAATGCTGCACATTTCCCTTTTTGTGTAAAAAAAAAAACAACAACTAAAATTAAATTTTAAAACAAATCCCACATTAAATAAATAAATGAATTATCAAAATAAAGAAAGTATTCTCACATAAATACATTTGGCTGGAAAATTCCGAACCTGGCAACCCTGTAAAGACGTCAACCAGGCGAGGTGAATAGTGCCAGTGCCCTCTGCTGTTTAACGTGAATATCGATTCATTATACAGTACATGTAAACCAATTTGAAACGTTACACATGTGAATCGATTTTTAACTGTCTTGTGGTGCATCGTTACATCCCTAGTGATTAGTCATTTTTATGGTTCCTGTTTATTAAAACTGAGCATTTCATTAGAATTAGAAGCAGTTTAGTGTGACTACAAAACTGCATACTCTGTTACAAGGACCTAAGTGAGAAGTCAGTACAGCTGTTTTTCCTAAAACTGGGAAATGAAAACGACTGGTTGCAATAATTTTAACACTGACACCTCAAGTATTAAATTGAAAGTTAAATACGACTAAAGGAACTTAAGCAATAATGCAAGACTGACACAAAAACCCTTTACATGGCCCGAGTCCAGGAAGCCTATTTGACTTGTGGGGTATAAAGTTTAGGGCTGCCGGTTCACACATGCCCCTCATCTCCTATTTTCCTTCCAACCCACCATTCACAACCTATCCAGCACTAATTATAAACCTTATGGAGCTCCTTTGGAACGCAGGGTTAGATATTTGGGTGAGATATTATGGCCATACTGATGTTTCCCAGGCTAACCCAACTTCCTGTATTACACAGGTAAAGAACAAAAGAGGGCTAAATACTTTTCACCTAACAACACGGGAAAACAATGCAGCTTTCTAAACCATTCCAGAAATAGACTTTAATTAGTTCTGATCTAAAAATATATATAAATAAAGAAATATTTAAGGACCTGACAAAACAGGATGATGTTTTTTTGCCACTTTAGCATATAATCTACACGGATCAGGCACAACATTATGACCACCTTTCTAATATTGTCTTGGTTCCCTTTTGCTGCCCCAGCATCAACTTCTTCAGCAATTTGAGCTACAGTAGCTCGTCTGCTGCATCAATGAGCCTTGGCCGCCCATAACCCTGTCGCCGGTTTACCACTGTTCCTTCCTAGGACCACTTTTGATAGATACTGACCACTGCAGACCGGGAACACCCCACAAGAGCTGCAGTTTTGGAGATGCTCTGACCCAGTCGTCTAGCCATCACAATTTGGCCCTTGTCAAACTCGCTCAAATCCTTACGCTCGCCCATTTTTCCTGCTCCTAACACATCAGTAAATGTCTGCGTATTAGACTTGAGTGACCAAAAGGACATCTTGCTTCCTCTCTACTGATGCTGATCTCTACCCTGGTTGAGGAGAGCGAGACTGATACACGCCCCCTTTGACACATGTGCAGTAGCCGACGGCATCTTTTCACCAGCACGAGTTCATATGCGAATCAGCTTTGTGTACGGAGAGTCACACTCTGGTCAATGCATCATTCCTCGGGTTTTTGGTCTGTTGGTCCTGGATTCTGTAAAGTTGCTTTGAGACAATGTTCATTGTAAAAAGCGCTATACAAATAAGTTTGAAATTTAAAAATATGAAATGTCAGGTCTGGTGTGCTAGCGTGCTTTTATATTCTTAATACAAGTTTTTATTGTATGAAACATGTCTGAGGGTGGGATAGAGCAATTAGTAATCTCTATTTCTGAGGCTTTCCTAGCAACTTTGTCTGCTCGTTTATTAACTGAGATCCTGGTACTGGTACCCAGAAGATTATTGTTGGTATATTGTTGGTTTTTCCACTTTTGTAAGAATTTTGGTGACAATGGGGTGGTCTGTGTTTAAAGACTCCATGACTTGTAATCAGGATTTTGAATATGTGCAAATGAAAAAGGTTTTGCTACACAGTGTTTGAAGGCCCTGCCACATATTCCGGTCATCCCTTCCTGCATGTATTGCCAATTATGCCCTCTAGATGGTGCCCAGCTGACCAGTGGCAACGGCGAGTTTCGAACCGAGGAGTTCAGAATCTCGGCGCATGTGTGCTAGCGGAATGTCCCACTGCGTCACCTGGGTGCCCCGTTAGTTGTTTTTTATGTATTCTAATGCAAATAATAACAGCATGCCTCTGCTGTGAAGATGGTGCAATGACGTGATAGGCGAATACTATAGTGGTGGTGTATTGTAGTATATACAACAGTTAGTTCCGACCTTACAATCTGATTGGTTGAGAAGCGTTCTAACTGTGCTGATATTCGTGATAACAACACGGCCTTTTCACACCACAACTGTATTACTCCGCTGACGCGTTGCCAGTAACGACAAGCTTCATGCACACAAACGCGCACGCAGGAGACACAACCTTTTTTTCCGATCACGTTTTGAATCCGTTATCTGATATACAATCTAGCGCACTGTGTAGGGAACATAACCAATTGTCTAATTCACTATCTAGTGCACTATGTAGGGAACATAACCAATTGTCTAATTCACTATCTAGTGCACTATGTAGTGAACATAAATCCGTTATCTGATATACAATCTAGTGCACTGTGTAGGGAACATAAATCAATTGTCTAATTCACTATCTAGTGCACTATGTAGTGAACATAAATCCGTTATCTGATATACAATCTAGTGCACTGTGTAGGGAACATAAATCAATTGTCTAATTCACTATCTACTGCAGTATGTAGGGAACATAAATCCGTGATCTGATACACAATCTAGTGCACTATGTAGGGAAGATTAATGTGTTTGTGACGCGAACAGTTAGCTTAAAAGCCCAGTTAGCAGCTCCTAAAAGTTCTGTTATCACCCATAATCCTTTGGTGTGTGCGAGAGGTTTTTTATTTCTTTTTTTTCCCTTCGGAGGTTCTTGCCTTTTTCTTCTTGTTGTTCTTACCTCCCTGAAATGAGTTTTTGCAACTTGGGATGTCTGCTTTGTAGAGTTAAACTATATATTCGTTGTGGAACTACTTTTTGGCGGAAGGTATTGTCAATATTAATGCATTTTTAATATGAAATTCAGGGCTTCTTTGATTTATTTTCTTTCTTTATTTTGTAAAAACTGTTGTATAAAAGCAATAGAACACTTGAGGTCGTGTGTTATCGCGAATAACATCACGGCTGTGATGATTTACGCCACTCGCCTTCGTCTCGTGCCTGCGACCGAATAACAGCCGTGATGTTATTCGCGATAACACACTCCCTCTCGTGTTCTATTGCTTAAGAATGTGGCTGCTATGTGGGTTTCAGTTTTAAATAAATCAGTGTTAATTATTTTGTGAGTAGAATATTTTCCTTTGACTTCTAAGAACTGTTTCTGGTTGACAGTTGAACAGGTTACTTGTTTGAGTACAATTTTTTGAGGTCCCACGTGGGCCTCGGATGATGGGTTTTTGCCAGTGTGTTCCTTTGAATGTTCGTGTTATACAGATAGTGTCTAATCCATAATCCAAATGGTTTGATTAATTTTGTACAGCTGTGTGAACTGGTTGTTAAAGACAGAGTGGTAGGTTGGATTTTGTTTATTTCTAAAAAGTTTGATGACATATTGCAGAGCTGGTTGTTGTCTTCTTTTTGGAATAGGGGTTTATCAGCATCTACAAATAGATGCTCATAAGGCTTAATGCTAGTCTTAGTCCTGGATAAAAGATAGTATTCAGTGGTTGTATATAAACCGATCAGCCATAATATTAAAACCACCTCCTTGTTTTTACACTCACTGTCCATTTTATCAGCTCCACTTACCATATAGAAGCACTTTGTGGTTCTACAATTACTGACTGTAGTCCATCTGTTTCTCTGCATGCTTTGTTAGCCCCCTTTCATGCTGTTCCTCTCTCCCAGGACAATCACAGAGCAGGTATTATTTAGGTGGTGGATGATTCTCAGCACTGCAGTGACACTGACATGGTGGTGGTGTGTTAGTGTGTGTTGTGCTGGTATGAGTGGATCAGACACAGCAGCGCTGCTGAAGTTTTTAAATACCGTGTCCACTCACTGTCCACTCTATTAGACACTCCTACCTAGTTGGTCCACCTTGTAGATGTAAAGTCAGAGACGATCGCTCATCTATTGCTGCTGTTTGAGTTGGTCATCTTTTAGACCTTCATCAGTGGTCAAAGGACTCTGCCCCGGGGCGCTGTTGGCTGGATATTTTTGGTTGGTTGACTATTCTCAGTCCAGCAGTGACAGTGAGGTGTTTAAAAACTCCATCAGCATTGCTGTGTCTGATCCACTCATACCAGCACAACACACACTAACACACCACCACCATGTCAGTGTAACTGCAGTGCTGAGAATGATCCACCACCCAAATAATACCTACTCTGTGGTTGTCCTGGAAGGCTCCTGACCATTGAAGAACAGCATGAAAGGGGGCTAACAAAGCATGCAGAGAAACAGATGGACTACAGTCAGTAATTGTAGAACTACAAAGTGCTTCCATATGGTAAGTGAAGCCGTTAAAATGGACAATGTGTGTAAAAACAAGGAGGTGGTTTTAATGTTATGGCTGATCGGTGTATAAGCAGCTCATAATGTTGGGGTCAATGGATTGTAGAATGTTGTTCACTTAGTTGTTGAAAAGAGGCACTGATAAAATGCTGCCTTGGGGTACTTGTGTGTGCAGATCTAAGTAAGCATTGTTTATTTTGATTTCATTTCATGTCTGTTAGGAAATTTGAGGTAAATGTGGGCAAACTTAAGTTGTGGTTTCCTGATAGTTCTGGTTTGCCGCAGTTGAAGCAGGTAGAAATGCTTCAGCGGCTGGATGCTTATTGTGTTTATACGCAAATTCCAGCAATTTCAGTGGCCCAAAGCCACTGCCTGAGATTTCTTAACACACTTGATTAGGATTTGTCCTTATCTTAATTTTCACAAGGTGCTTCATTCATTCGGCTCTTATAACAGCGTGAGGGAGATGCGAACCTTTTCTGCCTCAGGTGGCAATGGACATTGTCTCAAAGCAACTTTACAGAATCCAGGACCAACAGACTAAAAACCCTTGTTGAGCAAGCAGAGGGCGACAAGGAAAAACTCCCTAAGAAATACAGGAAAAAAACCTTGAGAGGACCCCGATCCTCCCTGGGTGGCCTGGAGGATCATTTAAATTTAACTAAAAGTTATAACTCAGTATAACTAAGTACTTAGGTATATAAATAGGTGTTTGAACTAATGCCAATACCAATCTAAGATTTGGATTTTTGCCATTAGCATAAACAGATGTGTGTACTATACCACCAGTGTAAGCAAGGTGTAAGCAAGAAGTGTGTAAATCAGTTCGAAACTCAGCTCCGCCATCAGCTCCGCCATTCGGCTGGGCTGGGCGCCTACATGAACAGCGATTGGCTGTTGTTCATACAGGGTGGGAGCCGGACAGGGAACTCCTCAGAACTGAGCAATTACAACCTCTGCTGGCTGATGGAGTCGAAAAATAATGCGTTGATCAGGGTGTGTCTCTCCGTAGACAAAGCTGATCCGCAAATGAACTCGCCTCTTGCAGGTGAAAAGATGCAGCCGGCTACTGCACACGTGTCGGAGGGGGCGTGTGTCTGTCTCGCTCTCCTCAATCAGGACGGGGATCGGCATCAGTAGAAAGGATACATAATGCAATTGGGTAATTGGATATGGGAGGAAAAGGGGAGAAAACAAAAATATTTAAAAAAACAATGTAAATGGAACAGGCTCAATATGAGAGTCTAATTTGTTAGCTAACCTGCTATATTACCTAATTTCTTCAACATTTTTTCATCAATTCCTACTTTTTTGTTACTGTATTGGCTTAGATTTTGCTTTATCTTGACACATCACTTTACATGCTGTCTGCACTATCCTATGCTTTTTAATTCTATATGAAAAGAACTTATATAAAGTGAATAGCCAATTTAAAGGAATATGGAGAATGACAGAAGTAAGTGGAGCTATAAAGAGCATTGAGAAAAACTCTGGTCTTGCATCAGACTACAAAGACTAACTGACAGGAGAAAAACTGGAATGTTGAAGGGATCCCAAGAAAAGCCAAGCATGACTTTACTCGAGGGCAGGTTACAGACATATGATAGAGAATCTAAAATATACACCGATCAGCCATAACATTAAAACCACCTCCTTGTTTCTACACACACTGTCCATATTATTAGCTCCACTTACCATATAGAAGCACTTTGTAGTTCTACAATTATTGACTGTAGTCCATCTATCACCCTGTTCTTTAATGGTCAGGACCACCACAGGACCACCACAGAGCAGGTATTATTTAGGTGGTGGATCATTCTCAGCACTGCAGTGACACTGACATGGTGGTGGTGTGTTAGTGTGTGTTGTGCTGGTATGAGCGGATCAGACACAGCAGCGCTGCTGGAGTTTTAAAATACTGTGTCCACTCGCTGTCCACTTTATTGGACACTCCTACGTAGTTGGTCCACCTTGTAGATGTAAAGTCAGAGACGATCGCTCATCTATTGCTGCTGTTTGAGTTGGTCATCTTCTAGACCTTCATCAGTGGTCACAGGATGCTGCCCACGGGGTGCTGTTGGCTGGATATTTTTGGTTGGTGGACTATTCTCAGTCCAGCAGGGACAGTGAGGTGTTTAAAAACTCCATCAGCATTGCTGTGTCTTATCCACTCATACCAGCACAACACACACTAACAGACCACCACCATGACAGTGTCACTGCAGTGCTAAGAATGATCCACCACCCAAATAATACCTACTCTGTAGTGGTCCTGTGGGGGTCCTGACCATTGAAGAACAGGGTGAAAGCAGTCAGTAATTGTAGATTATAAAACGGATAGTTCCGGTCCTAAAATCTGATTGGCTGAGCCGCGTTCGAAGCCGTTGTAAAATCCCCGATAAACGCACACCTACGACCACCTCACATCATTCCATATTTATACGCCACTGAAAAGAACAAGCGAATGTTATTTTCGCCCTCATGTTGCCTAGCAACACTATTAATCGAACTACCTTGCGTCGCGGAAGAATGCTTTATTGTAAGTTTATACACAATAAATACATTTATTAATTAAACGTTTTATTTATTATATTTTATGTTGACCGCCGTTTTATAAAAGCAATAAGCCACTTGAGACCGTGCGTTACTGTTATGATTTTGGCACGGGGAAAGAAGTTTTAGGCACTCCGATTCGCCTCGTGCCAAAAACGTCATCCCCGTGCTAAAATCACAGTAACGCACTGTCTCTCGTGACTTATTGCTTTAACTACAAAGTGCTTCTATATGGTAAGTATAATAAAACAGTTATAAAACCACTTGTATTTATTTAAGATCATTCAGTACAAAGCTTTAGGCTTTCTATAGCCTAAAGGCATGTCATTAGGGATGTAACGATGCACCACAAGACAGTTAAAAATCAATTCACATGTGTAACGATTCAAATCGGTTTACATGTATAATGAATCAATAGTCACTTTAAACAGCAGAGGGCACTGGCGCTATTCACCTCGCCTGGTTGACGTCACTACAGGGTTGCCAGGTTCGGAATTTTCCAGCCAAATGTATTTATGTGAGGATACTTTCTTTATTTGTATTATTTATTTATTTATTCATTGTGGGATTTGTTTCTACACTCACTGTCCATGTTATTAATAAATAATTAATAATTATTTGGACTGAATAGTTGTATGATAAAATAAACTTGCAAAGTTGTAAATGGATGTGCGTATTAAAGCGTTTGAGCTTTGCTGACAGTCTCAACACTGGAATATGACCCGGCATAAAACTGATTTTCCATGACACATTAGCTTTCACAAGGATATTGTAGAAGTCAATTTTTAACAGTCTGGTAGTAGATCAGTGTCTATAAGTCATTAGGAAATGCAGTGGGGGAAGAAATGTCTGTGTTGGCGTATTTATATTCTATTTCCCATAAATATGTTCAAGAGAAGATATGAGAAGGACTGTTAATCTAGGCTCAGATATCTCTATTTACATTGTTCAC
This sequence comes from Trichomycterus rosablanca, assembly GCF_030014385.1. NCBI lineage: Eukaryota > Metazoa > Chordata > Actinopteri > Siluriformes > Trichomycteridae > Trichomycterus > Trichomycterus rosablanca. The sequence continues at coordinate 19,815,773 of NC_086007.1, forward strand.
TGTTGTCACTAAAATATGACTGAGACTCAAAATATGGGACGTTAATGTCTGTATACTGATAATGGATTAAATGTTGTTTAGGTTAATCCTATACAATATCAGACAGACAGATAGACATACTAAGCTTTCTGCTTTTAGTTCTAGGTGCTAGATTTAGGCTTGCATTCTACACAAAAAAGTGACAGGACAAAGCCTATCTATAATTTGTATTACAGCTACCAACAGTTCTGACTATGGTACAAACATAGAAACAAAGCAAAAACACTTTGTAGTTCTAAAATTACTGACTGTAGTCCATCTGTTTCTCTGCATGCTTTGTTAGCCCCGTTTCATGCTGTTCTTCAATGGTCAGGACTCTCCCAGGACCCCAACAGAGCAGGTATTATTTAGGTTGTGGATCATTCTCAGCACTGCAGTGACACTGACATGGTGGAGGTGTGTTAGTGTGTGTTGTGCTGGTATGAGTGGATCAGACACAGCAGCGCTGCTGGAGTTTTTAAACACCTCACTGTCACTGCTGAACTGAGAATAGTCCACCAACCAAAAATATCCAGCCAACAGCACCCCATAGGCAGCGTCCTGTGACCACTGATGAAGGTCTAGAAGATGACCAACTCAAACAGCAGCAATAGATGAGCGATCGTCTCTGATCTTTACATCTACAAGGTGGACCAACTAGGTAGGAGTGGACAGTGAGTGGACACGGTATTTGGTATTTAAAAACTCCAGCAGCGCTGCTGTGTCTGATCTACTCATACCAGCACAACACACACTAACACACCACCACCATGTCATTGTCACTGCAGTGCTGAGAATGATCCACCACCTAAATAATACCTGCTCTGTAGTGGACCTGTGAGGGTCCTGACTATTAAAGAACAGGGTAAAAGCAGGCTAAACAAATGATGGGTCATTTTAAGCCAAATTGTCAGTCAGTCCCAAATGAACATTTTCACCATTTACTATTCATAATATTGAGAAAAGATTCAGTGAATCTGTCTAGGGCAAAGCTGAAAACCACTGTTAAATACAGTCAGATGAGTACTTCAGAAAACTGTTGTTACTTATCACAGCCTAACACTGCATTAAGAAATGCAACCTTAAACTCTGTTACACAAAGAACAAGCCATACATTAATTCTATACCAAAATGCTGCAGAGTATTCAGTATCCAAGCTTATCTCAGATGGTCAAAAGACAGTGGAAACACATGCTGTGGTCAAATGAGTCCACAGATGTCAACCTCTATGTGCCAAAGATGAAAAGCACCATCCAGACTGTTATCAGTAAAAGGTACAAAAGCCAACGACGGCCATGGTATAGGGTTGGATCAGTGCCTACAGCATGGGTGAATTACGTATATGTAAATATACTGGGGGTGGCACGGTGGCTCAGTGGGTAGCACTGTCGCCTCACAGCAAGAAGGTCCTGGGTTCGATCCCAGGAGGTCTGTGTCCCTTCTGTGTAGTGTTTGCATGTTCTCCCTGTGTCTGTGTGGGTTTCCTCCGTGAGCTCCGGTTTCCTCCCACAGTCCAAAAACATGCAAGTGAGGTGAATTGGAGATACTAAATTGTCCATCTTGTTTAACTTGTGTAACTAATAAGTACCGTTTCTGTCATGAATGTAAGCAAAGTGTAAAACGTGATGTTAAAATCCTAATAAACAGACAAACTGTAAGGTTTCCTGCGGCGTTGGGGTTAACTCACCTTGGTTCCCGGCGTCGCAGGAATTACAGATCCTTTGGAACAAAGGCCTTAAATTAGAGGCCTTCTAATTAAGGCTGACAACCTGCAGCTGTGCCTGCTTATTTAAGCAGGCACCAGGTAGCGACAGGTTGTCATGCCTTTAGCCCTGTTTCGTTTGGTTTGGTTTCTTTCAGTTAAAGTCGGCTTTTTTGTTTTTCATCCCAGCCACAGCAAGGTGTGGCTGGCGACTTAGCCATTGGGTTCCCCGAACTGTGCGACGGCGATTTCGGTGTGTCCCTTGTGCTAAACAGGTGTGCTCCTTCGTGGTCGTGCTGAGGCGCGATCGGTGACATGGCCATCTGATTTCCCGAACTGCCCGCCGGCGAGTTCGGCGTGTTCCTTGCGCTAATCAGATTGGCTTCTTTCCAGCTGCGGCTGACGACAAAGCCGTCTGATTCCCCGAACTACGCTACGGTGCGTTCGGGGTGTTCCTTGTGCTATAGGTGTGCATCTGCCTGGTGTCAGCAAGGTGCGGCTGTTGCCAGAGCCACCGGTTTCCCCGGACTACACCGAGGCGAGTTCGGGTTTTCTCTCGTTTCCTATAGATCGGCTCTATCACCAGCTGTGTTGTGAAACGTGGCTGGTGACAGAGCCATCTGATCCCCGAGCTGCACTGAGGCGAGTTCGGGGTTTTTCTCTCGTCTCCTCCATGGAGAAGCTCCATCCCTGCAGTACTGGTCGCGACGGCCTCGTAAGCTGCGATGGGGATTCGCGACTCGGTTTAGTTTTTTTTCTTTATGTTAAATGTTATATCCCTGGTTATTATTTGTTTACTTTTATTAATAAAATTTTCTGTTACTGTTCTCTGCATCCTGGGTCCTGTTTTCTCCCCCCACGTAACACAAACAAACAAAAATATTGGGATTTTAGACATACACGATCGTATCAAGCAAGAAATGAGACCACAGTTAGTGTCCACAGTTCCCAAACTATTAAAAGATCTCATTATTAAGAAAGGTGATGCAACTCAGGGGTTAACATGCCCCCTGTCCCAACTTTTTGAGTGTGTTGCAGGCATCAAATTCTAAATGTATTTATGTTTACAAAATACAATGATAAATAAAAACACTTTGGAATGGGGTTGTCACTCTATTTGAGACCACAACTTCTCACCTTAGTACTCACTGTCCTGAGTGACTGGAGTCTAAGTTTAAGCTTAGGTTGGAGGTAAAAAAAGACCGTTGACCTTGGCTCTATTTGAAAATAGCTGGTGCCTGCAACACAAAAAAGTTGGGACAGGGGCATGTTAACCCCTGAGTTGGGCGGCTTGGTTGTGGGTTCGATCCCCAGTTCGATCCCCAGGTGGGGCGGTCCAGGTCCTGCGTTCTGTGTGGGGTTTGCATGTTCTCCCCATGTCTGCATAGGTTTTCTCTGGGTGCTCCGGTTTCCTCCCACAGTCCGAAAACATGCAAGTGAGGTGAATTGGAGATACTAAATTGTCCATGACTGTGTTTGACATTAAACTTGTGTAACTAATACATACAATTTCTGTCATGAATGTAACCAAAGTGTAAAACATGACTTTAAATCCTAATAAACAAACAAATATATTTTGATTTTAGACATACACGGTCGTACCAAGCAAGAATTGAGACAACTTCCACATGCAAAAATGCAACAATAGTGTCCACAGTTCCCAAATCATTAAAAGATCTTATTAATACAGTCATGGACAATTTCGTGTCTCCAATTTACCTCACTTGCATGTTTTCGGATTGTGGGAGGAAACCGGAGCACCCAGAGAAAACCTATGCAGACATGTGGAGAACATGCAAACCCCACACAGAACGCAGGACCTGGACCGCCCCACCTGGGGATCGAACTGGGGATCGAACCCACAACCTTGCCGCCCAACTCAGGGGTTAACATGCCCCCGTCCCAACTTTTTTTAAATGTGTTGCAGGCATCAAATTCTAAATGTATTTATGTTTACAAAATACAATGATAAAAAAAACAACAACTCTATTTTAGACCACAACTTCTCACCTTAGTACACACTGTCCTGAGTGACTGGAGTCCAAGTTTCAGCTTAGGTTGACCTTGGCTCTATTTGAAAATAGCTGAACAATCCAATACAGCAGTAAATCACCTCATTATTATGCTCAATGTCTCAGGCAAATGTAACCCAATCTTAACATAAATGGCATACTTGGACTAGACTAGGGTTTTTTGGTCTGTTGGTCCTGGAGTCTGTATAGTTGCTTTGAGACAATGTCCATTGTAAAAAGCACTATACAAATAAATCTGACTTGACTTGACTACAAAAACATGCCAAATTTGTGACTCAAAAACTAGATGTAACATTAAAGTTTACATCTTGACATGTCTGCATAAATAACACGGATTTTAAGGTTTAAGTTCTGGAAGGTGACACATTCAGTGGGTATGTATTTGATTCCACTTATTCATTTCCCTTAATATACACACACTGACTCGGATTAAGTAAACCGCTGAAAGAGTCAAATAAAATGCATACTTACAGAATCCATATTGGTCATTTTCCAGTGAAAATACGCTAAAAATCCCACAAACCATGAACTATCAGACGTCCTTAGACACAACTGTATCGCAAACGCAAATGTCAAGCCGGTACCACCGGTCCCTTTACTTGGAGGTGTCTTCCAGAGGCGGTGTAATAACATATGACTCACTTTGCTGATTCGATTCCTTAAACAACTCTCTAAAATACAATACAGTAGTGTCGTCTGAATGAACCGCTTGAGTTTAATATGTTCAGAGTCGTCTTGTTCGCTTTAGGGAAAATAATGCCAGATTAATGGATGATAATCAGTTTTATTCTAATAAAGAATATATCATATTGATATTATTTTAGTTTGTCTGTGTGTACAAGTAACCAGGAAAACGTAACCAGTTCGCGCTGGCGAGTTGATTCAAACGAGTCACTCGGAATCAAACTAATCTGGTGACTTCTCAGTGTTCTAAGCGTTAAGCGTTAAGTTAAAACAATCTTACTATGGTAAACAAGTTGATTTTAACTGCATACTTTTACTTGTTGCTAGTATAGGTTGTTGTTGTACGTACTATTATGCTTTCTATTTATACTGTATATATACAGTGTATCACAAAAGTGAGTACACCCCTCACATTTCTGCAGATATTTAAGTATATCTTTTCATGGGACAACACTGACAAAATGACACTTTGACACAATGAAAAGTAGTCTGTGTGCAGCTTATATAACAGTGTAAATTTATTCTTCCCTCAAAATAACTCAATATACAGCCATTAATGTCTAAACCACCGGCAACAAAAGTGAGTACACCCCTAAGAGACTACACCCCTAAATGTCCAAATTGAGCACTGCTTGTCATTTTCCCTCCAAAATGTCATGTGATTTGTTAGTGTTACTAGGTCTCAGGTGTGCATAGGGAGCAGGTGTGTTCAATTTAGTAGTACAGCTCTCACACTCTCTCATACTGGTCACTGAAAGTTCCAACATGGCACCTCATGGCAAAGAACTCTCTGAGGATCTTAAAAGACGAATTGTTGCGCTACATGAAGATGGCCAAGGCTACAAGAAGATTGCCAACACCCTGAAACTGAGCTGCAGCACAGTGGCCAAGATCATCCAGCGTTTTAAAAGAGCAGGGTCCACTCAGAACAGACCTCGCGTTGGTCGTCCAAAGAAGCTGAGTGCACGTGCTCAGCGTCACATCCAACTGCTGTCTTTGAAAGATAGGCGCAGGAGTGCTGTCAGCATTGCTGCAGAGATTGAAAAGGTGGTCTGTCAGCCTGTCAGTGCTCAGACCATACGCCGCACACTACATCAAATTGGTCTGCATGGCTGTCACCCCAGAAGGAAGCCTCTTCTGAAGTCTCTACACAAGAAAGCCCGCAAACAGTTTGCTGAAGACATGTCAACAAAGGACATGGATTACTGGAACCATGTCCTATGGTCTGATGAGACCAAGATTAATTTGTTTGGTTCAGATGGTCTCAAGCATGTGTGGCGGCAATCAGGTGAGGAGTACAAAGATAAGTGTGTCATGCCTACAGTCAAGCATGGTGGTGGGAATGCCATGGTCTGGGGCTGCATGAGTGCAGCAGGTGTTGGGGAGTTACATTTCATTGAGGGACACATGAACTCCAATAAGTACTGTGAAATACTGAAGCAGAGCATGATCCCCTCCCTCCGGAAACTGGGTCGCAGGGCAGTGTTCCAGCATGATAATGACCCCAAACACACCTCTAAGACGACCACTGCTTTATTGAAGAGGCTGAGGGTAAAGGTGATGGACTGGCCAAGCATGTCTCCAGACCTAAACCCAATAGAACATCTTTGGGACATCCTCAAGCGGAAGGTGGAGGAGTGCAAAGTCTCGAATATCCGCCAGCTCCGTGATGTCGTCATGGAGGAGTGGAAAAGCATTCCAGTGGCAACCTGTGAAGCTCTGGTAAACTCCATGCCCAGGAGAGTTAAGGCAGTTCTGGGAAATAATGGTGGCCACACAAAATATTGACACTTCAGGAACTTTCACTAAGGGGTGTACTCACTTTTGTTGCCGGTGGTTTAGACATTAATGGCTGTATATTGAGTTATTTTGAGGGAAGAATAAATTTACACTGTTATATAAGCTGCACACAGACTACTTTTCATTGTGTCAAAGTGTCATTTTGTCAGTGTTGTCCCATGAAAAGATATACTTAAAAATCTGCAGAAATGTGAGGGGTGTACTCACTTTTGTGATACACTGTATATATATATGTATATATATATATGTATATATATATATATATATATATACTATTACACACTGTTAACTTGATGGCTGTCCTCCTTTAAGGATGACAAGGACTCACACACATTGACTAAAACGAGACCCTAAAAAAGACTATGCAAATTGTATTCATTTACAGTTTTGACAGACGTATATATTTCTTTGTTTCAGTGGCGGCTCCTGCCAAATCTCTCAGGGGCATGGCTGGATTACTGACCGGGCCAGTGGGGCCAGCGCCCAGGGGCCCTTGAGGTCAGGGGGCCCCTGGGGGGCCCTGGCCCAAAACATTTTGCGATGCCTATCAACATTTATGATACAATATATTCTTATTTCCGAGGGCCCTCCATTTTAAGGATCCTCTGACTATTAGGGACTTTGACCACAGGGCCTCTTGGGGGCCCTAGCCATGCTTTTGGGGCCCCTAGCCATGCTTTTGGGGGCCCTAGCCATGCTTTTGGGCCCTAGCCATGCTTTTGGGCCCCTTATGAAAATGTATGAGGCGTTGTGGCACTGCTCTGATTTCGACTTCTGGCTATTAGGGGTCCTAGGAAAGAGGGGGACATATTTTTAGAGGGCCCTGGTTATGAGAGCCCCTACCAGGGGGCCCTAGAGAAGAGCAGGGCATACCATTAGAGGGCCCTTGATCACGAGGGCCCCTGCTATGGGGCCCTTGACTTCCATAGAAGTCGTTTACCATGGCTCCTTGACTTTCTAGGGACCTACAAATTGCCAGGCAAGCTACCATATTTCATAACGGACGTTTTGTTGCAAATATGCGATTCAGGCCCTTACTTAATGTTTCTGAATTTGTATTGTTTCAAAATTATTATGTTCAATTTCTCTTAAGCGCAGAGACACAAATTAATTGAGCAATTTTGCAATTATTTAAATTTAAGACAAGCAATTTCAAGCAGTTTGAATGCATACACACACTTAACTGAGCTATTTGATGTTCTTTTCATGCCTGACAATATGTCCAACAGTGAGCTCACTTTAAAGGCTAACTCACTCGCTGCAGCATATCCTTCAGATCTGAACATGAGCCTGGCAGATGAATTGATACAATACAAATCATTCATAACAGAAAAAGAAAAATGTCCTAGTAAAATGCTCAAAACCATGATAAATTTGAATTTACAGTCAACCTTTCCAAATGTCTACATAGCACTTAGACTTTTTTTGACTGTGCCTATCACAAATTGTGAAGGGGAGCGTTCATTCTCCAAAATGGCTCGTATTGAGAATGAACTCAGGATTAGGATGTGCCAAAACCGCCTGAAGTCACTGTCACTTCTGGCCATTGAATCAGATTTGGTCAGAAAGCTTAATTTTGATGAATTAGTGGATGACTTTGCAAGAAAGAAGAGTAGAAAGAAACTTATATAAAATAGATTCAGGGGCCCAGACTATCCTTAATCTGTCCTTGCTCAGGGGGGGCAATTGTTGTGATGATGGCCAAGGTGACTCGTTCAATGGGTAAATTAAAGCTTAAATAATTAACATCTTAAGTCATCTGTCAGTTTGCCCTCACAAATAACTTTTGTGATAACTCACGAAAAAAAGAGCCTTAACATGAGAGTCTATCAGAGCAATCAGACTGAAATCACCCAAAAGGGGCGGTACTGTACAGAACACAACTTAACGCTGATTGGACTACGATATTCAGAGGCAAGACAGACTGTCCAGAACAGCCACAGCTAGTTTAACACTGGTTGAATATGATAGAAAAATTTCTTCCCTTTCGCCCTGGTGCGTCGCCCGATCGCCCTAAGGAACGAGCCGCCCATGGTCTGTTTTCGTGAATTTGTGTAGCAATAACACCATTTGACTTTGTGTCTTTCCAGTTCCCCATTAGTGATTATGATTAACTACAGAGTGGTGAGCTCTCTGTTTCCGAATAATTAGGGCAAAAGTGCATTGAACCGTGGTCTGAATGACCTGTCATAACTGATGGAACCATAAATTCAGCTGTTTATCTAACAATCCTGAAGGAGAGTGTCTTCCTGTCAGTTCATGACATAAAGCTCAAGCACAGTTAGGTTATGCAGCAGGACAGTGATCCAAAGCATGCAAGCAAGTTCACCTCTGAATGGCTCAAAAGAAAGAAAATGAAGTGTTTGGAGTGGTCGAAGTTGAAGTCCTTATTTGAATTCAACTGAGATTCTGTGGCAAGACCTTTAACGGGCAGCTCATGCTTGAAAACCCTTCAATGTAGTCGAATTACAACAATTCTGCAATTAACAGTGGGCAAAAACTCCTCCACAGCAATGGAAAAGACACACTACTGCAAAGTTGTTACTGCCAAGGCAGGCACAACCAAATATTAGATTTAGGGGGCTAATACTTTTTTTCATGTGTGGTATAGGCTTTGAATAAATCTTTATCTTTGCCTAGAGAGGTGCATTTCCTGAAGAATATTAAGTATGATTGCAGCTCTGCAGTGGTAGAGTATGAGGTGGGTAGATGCAAGTGTGTATGCAAGGGGTCAGGTTGAATACTTTTGCTGAGGTAGATGATTGTGTGTGAGCAAGGTGGTTGCTAGGGTATCGCTCGGCAGATACCCATGTGTTGCTAGGTGATTGCCAAGGTGTACATGTTGGTTGTTAAGGTATAGCTGGACGATATGGTTACAGGTTGCTGTTAAACAATTGCTAGACAGCTACTTTAAACGATACCAAGTGTTTGCTAAGGTGTTACTAGGCAGTTGCTATGGTGGCGGGTTAATTGGTAATGTGTTGTTAAGCTGTTGCTAAAGTGTTGTTGGGTGGTTGTTAAGGGGTGGCTAGGCAGTTGCCATGGTGTGCTCAGGTGGCTAAGCTGCTACTTTGGGGTTGCTAGGTTGTTGCTAGGCAGTTGCTAGTTGGTTCCAAAGGTTGCTACAGTGTTTCAGGTAGTTGCTATGGTGTATGCAAGAATATATGTGAGGGATAGATGTGAATACTGTTGCTCAGAGATGTGATTGTGTGTGTGTGTGTGTGTGTGTGTGTGTGTGTGTGCAAGTATGTATTTGGTAGGGGGTATAAATGCTTTTGCTCAGACAGGTAATTGTGTGTATGCAAGCATGTATTTAGTCAGGGTGTGAATGCTTTTGCTCAGACAGGTGACTGTAGGACCACTACAGAGCAGGTATTATTTGGGTGGTAGACTATTCTCAGCACTGCAGTGACACTGACATGGTGGCTGTGTGTTAGTGTGTGTTGTGCTGGTATGAGTGGATCAGACACAGCAGCGCTGATGGAATTTTTAAACACCTCACTGTCACTGCTGGACTGAGAATAGTCCACCAACCAACCAAACCAGCCAACAGCGCCGTTTGTCCTGTGACCACATGAAGGTCTAGAAGATGATCTACTCAAACAGCAGCAATAGATGAGCGATCGTCTCTGACTTTACATCTACAAGGTGGACCAACTAGGTAGGAGTGTCTAATACAGTAGACAGTGAGTGGACACGGTATTCAAAAACTCCAGCAGCGCTGCTGTGTCTGATCCACTCATACCAGCACAACACACACTAACACACCGCAGTGCTGAGAATGATCCACCACCTAAATAATACCTGCTCTGTGGTGGACCTGTGGGGGTCCTGACCATTGAAGAACAGGGTAAAAGCAGGCTAAAAAGTATGTAAATAAATAGATGGACTACAGTCAGTAATTGTAGAACTACAAAGTGCTTCTATGTGGTAAGTGGAGCTGATAAAATGGACAGTGAGTGTAGAAACAAGGAGGTGGTTTTAATGTTATGGCTGATCAGTGTAGGTATACATTTTTGTAACAGGGACTTTAATCAGTTATAACTGCTGTTTTATGTTTATAATGGTGTTTTGCCACTGAACAGTTAGCCTGGACACATGCCCATAGGAAGTAACACAAATGCTTATGAACTGGTCACGAAAAACACAATAGAGATTACTGTGATGCGTCATAACAGCTACATTTTAATCATATTAGCCCTAAAAATGACATTGTTTTGTGACTCCAGTGGAGGAGTGCGAGTGTCTCCTCCAAACACTCGCTTCCCTTAGAATCAGGGCAACCAATAATATTATGAAGAAAAGGACTTTTCCTTTTGTGATTAGGGTAAACACTTGAATTCGTATCTGCTGATTTATAAACAATGGATGGACGCAAATGGCTGCTCTCTCTGCTCTGATAATGACAGTTAGAGGTCAAATTCCTCTGCGAAAACACCTTGTACTTTAGTGTTAATACTAAAGGCAGAACATTCAGTGGACACCTTAAATCTGTATGTGCTTTTTAAGATTATTGTTCTCTATTAAGATTTGTTTGTTTGTTTATTAGGATTTTAACGTCATGTTTTACTCTTTGGTTACAATCATGACAGGAACGGTAGTTACTCATTACACAAGGTTCATCACTTCTCAAGGTTATATCAAACACAGTCATGGGCAATTTAGTATCTCCAATTCACCTCAGTTGCATGTCTTTGGACTGTGGGAGGAAACCGGAGCACCCGGAGATACTGTGAGAACATGCAAATTCCGCACAGAAAGGACCCAGACCGGCCCACCTGGGGATCGAACCCAGGACCTTCTTGCTGTGAGGCGAAAGTGCTACCCACTTAGCCACCGTGCCGCCCTTCACTTAAGAGAACATGTTTCAACTGCTTATGAGTCCAGTTGATGGTATGTTTACATAACTCTAGTCATATTAGGCCTGTGTAGCCTAGTTGTTAAGGTACTGGACTAGTAATTAAGTGGTCGCTGGTTCAAGCCCCACTACTGCCAGGCTGTCACTTTTGGACCCTTGAGCAAGGCCCTTAACCCTCAATTGCTTAGACATAGTACTGACAGAGTACTGTAAGTGACTTTGGATAAAAGCGTGTGCTAAATGCTGAAAATGTGAACGTGTGTGGGCACGGAGGATGTCAAAAAAAAATTGGGCCCCCTAAACAAAGTTCATTTATATACTGTATATATATATATATATATATATATATATATATATATGCTGTATTTTTTTAGTTATTTTAAGATTGTACCTAATGAGTTCATGTCGTGGAGAACCCCCCACCCCCCGGCTAGGCTGCCATCCCTGCCCCCCTGGTAGTTACGCCCCTGAACAGGTTGTTGTACAACAATTGCTTGACAGCTATGTTAAAGGATACCAAATGCTTGCTAAGGTGTTGCGGCCACTTAGTCATTGAAACTCAATCTATTAACTGGTTAGTACAACAAATTTTGTACTAATGTTGCGTTCTGCACAAGTGTTGTGACTAGAAAAACACAGTACACATGTTCGTAGGAAAAAAGGGCATACTGACATCTGGCTGAGCTGTTGTTTCTACTAGATGTGTCTACTTTAAAAGCCAAGCACTTTCATCCAACCACAGCAGCTATAACAAATTTTTGAAACTGACAAATTAAACTGTGTGTTGTGTTCTTGTTAGCACTAGGTGTAACTAGAATAAGTAAAATATTTATTGAAAAGAGGAGTCCACATACTTTTGGCCATGCAGTATGCACAGTTTGTGTTCAGCTTGACTGTGTTACCAGTGGGAATTCTGTTTTCTGTATAAATGCTCCATTTGACCTTTTAAACTTCTCTTCAAGTTTGAAATGATTCAATAATCAGTTAGAGTGAATGATCTACTCATGTACTGATTAACTTGTGTCGCACAAAACAACCTGTCATTGTTAATTATTTCTTATTTCCTGTAATGTTTGCGATTTATGCCATGGGCTTCAGATTCATCTTAATGTTATTTACATGTTATTTTACAGTATTTTAAAGTTGGGACAGTATGGAAAATGCAAATAAAATAAAAATGCAGTGTTCCTTACATTTACTTTGACTTTTATTTGATTGCAGACAGTTTGAACTCAAGATATTTCATGTTTTGTCTGCTTAACTTTAGTTAGGACGGGGGCAATTTAGGGCTAGTAATGAGGTGGGAAACTAAATAATTATGTGATTCCAAACAGGTGATTGTAATCATGGTTTGGTACGAAAGCAGCATCCAGGAAAGGCTTTGAGTCTTTGATGAGCAAAGATAGCCAGAGGATCTCCAGTTTGTCAACAAATGCATGAGAAAATGATTGAAATATTTAAAAACAATGAACCTCAAAGAAAGATTGGAAGGGATTTGCATATTTCTCCCTCTACAGTGCATAATATCATTAAACGATCAAGGAATCAGAAGGAATTTCAGTGTGTAAAGGCCAAGGGTGCATGCTTAAGCTGAACGCCTGTGATCTTCGATCCCTCAGGTGGCACTGCATCAAGAACCGCCACTCAACAATAGCTGATATAACCACATGGGTGAGGGATTACAAAGCACTACAATACAGAGTTACATGCACAAATGCCACTTAAAACTTTCCTGTACAAAAAAGAAGCCTTATGTTAACCATGTCCAGAAGTGGCGTCAACTTCTCTGGGCTCTGAGGCATCTAGGATGGACCATCACATAGTGGAAACGTGTATTGTGGTCAGACGAATCAGCATTCCAGGTCTTTTTTTTTTTTGTGTGTGCTCCAGATCAAGGACGAAAAGGACCATCCAGACTGTTATCAGCAACAAGTCCAAAAGTCAGGGTCTGTCATGGTATGGGGCTGTGTCAGTGCCCTTGGCAAAGGTCATTAACACTTCTGTGATGCCAGCATTAATGCAGAAAAGTACATTGAGATCTTAGAGCAACATATGCTGCCTTCAAGACGTCATCTTTTCCAGGGATGTTCATGCATTTTTCAACAAGACAATGCAAACAGAAAATGTAAACAGTATTTAAGGAGTAAATATTCAGAATAAAAAACTTTTAAATATTTTATTAAATAAAAATGAACCTAAATTATGTTATTTAATAAACACTTAGTGCATTCACATTTAGTTAGAGTTTCAGTTTAACCTATGTGAATTATTTTCCTTTAGGTGACTGCCTTCTGGCTGTGTTACTATTACACTGAACAGTAGCTAATGATTATCTGGTGTAGTACTCATTTTTTTTAACCCATGAGTTGAAGGTTGAATATTTTGTATGTACTAATTCATTCATGTATTCCTTCATTCCAGGTAGGGTCATAATATGTTCTGAGCTTAGTTGGAAACATTTATGAAAAGGTTATGAACTGATTCATCAGGCTCACTCTTTACTACTTACTTACACCTGGGGCCGTTTTAGAGAAGCCAAGTCACATATGTGCATGTTTTTGGTGATGAATTGCATCGAAGGTTAGGATCACTTCAATGTCAACAGGGCTGTAAAGTGGACTTTGGACATCCTGTGTCCTGTGGACATACAGTACAGAATTGTATATGGTCAAATGATTGTGGATACCTTACCATTAGCTTGTTGGACAACCAGTTCTAAAAGTTTGGTGAAGGCCTACCCTGAACTGTTGCATCAAAGCTGATACTATTTATTTTGTATATATTATTTTACACCTATTAGCAAGGTGCAGTTAAGACATTTGAACTTAGCAATTAGTAGCAATGTCCACATATTTTTGCCATATAGTGTATGCATCCTTGTTTTGGGAATAGTACCACTTGTGTGCTTTATATGTGCATGTTTTAAATCAATTCTATATGTAGGTATGCATTTTAAATGCAATTTAATATATTTACCCAATTGCGTTATGCTTCCTCTCTACTGGTGCTGACCCCGCCCCGAATTGAGGAGAGCGAACTGACACGCCCCCTCCGACACATGCGCAGTAGCCGACTGCATCTTTTCACCTGCATGAGGCGAGTTTATATGCGGATCAGCCTTGTGCACAGAGAGCCACACCCTGAACGCATTATTCCTCTACTTTTGTGCAGACGCCATCAATCAGCCAGCAGAGGTCGTAATTGAATCAGTTATTAGGTCCTTATCCGACTCCCACCCTGTAAGAACAACAGCCAAAGGTTGTTCATATAGCCGCCTAGCCCAGACAGATGGCAGAGCTGAGATTCCAGCTCTGGTGTGCTAGAGTATTTTACCGCTGCGCCACCTGAGCGGCATTGTAGGTATGTTTTTTTTTTTTTTACAACACTGGGCATTGTATTCAACAAATAACCATAAATTCTAGCAATATCTAATTTCCTATGCACCTTTATGAATACAGACATCCAGTTATGCCTTGGACTAGCTCTGTCTGAGTGGAAACTGATCAATAACTATTTTGTTTCTTAGCTTGTACCTGGGTTTAAAAGAAAAGGTTAAAGTACTGGTGCCATATTAATAAAGATTCCTAATGCAAAGAGTTGCTCCTAGCAATGAACTTTTAACAAAATACTTAGAATGTGTCCTCGGAGGATAATGTTTGGAGGACAAGCAAAGTAAGAATTTCACTGTACAGTGTAACTGCTGTTTCTTTTGTGCACATGACAATAAAACTCTTGAATCTCACTGAGAAAACATCTAACTAGAAGTTTTTAATCTAAGTTAGGACCTCTCTAGGAGAATTCTTAGATGCTCCTTGAGTGACTACCACTCCTAGTGTAAGAGTTTATTGAATAGATAGAATTGTGAGTCACACATTCAAACAGGAGTACACTCTTTGTAATTTCCGTTAGAATAAGGAAACAACCTTGCTAAACAGTAATCTTTTTCATTCTTAGGTGTGTTCAAAATCCTTGTTTTCGTTCCCTCTCTTTGCCACCAAAGGTCACCTTGCACAGGCACATGTTTAATTTACATAGCTAGATTTGTGTATAGAACAGATATTTTCCTGACTGATTCGTACAGCATCTAACCCAATTTGACTAAAAAATGTCATACTTTACTTACGTATATGCCTTGTATGTCCTCCACCAGACAGTGGTAAGTGCATTTTCAGTTTTCATCGAAGTATTTAATGAAAAGAATAGAATTAGGGCTGGCTCGATACCACTTTTTTATGTCCGATACTGATACTGATACCAATCCGATACCATCATTTCTCCTCTCAAACAACTAAGCAGTAATAATACAGTGGGGAAAATAAGTATTTGATCCCCTGCTGATTTTGTAAGTTTACCCCCTTACAAAGATTTGAACAGTCTATAATTTTTATGGAAGGTTTATTTTAACAGGGAGAGACAGAATATCAACAAAAAAATCCAGAAAAAAAACATTAAATAAAGGTTATAAATTAATTTGTATTTAATTAAGGGAAATAAGTATTTGATCCCCTACCAACCAGCAAGAATTCTGACCCCCACAGACCGGTTATGTGCCCATGAGGCACACAAATTAGTCCTGTCCCTGTATAAAAGACTCCTGTCACAGAATCAGTTTCTTCCGTTCAAATCTCTCGACCACCATGGGCAAGACCAAAGAGCTATCAAAGGACGTCAGGGACAAGATTGTAGACCTGCACAAGGCTGGAATGGGCTACAAGACCATCAGCAAGACGCTTGGTGAGAAAGAGACCACTGTTGGTGCGATAATTCGAAAATGGAAGAAATACAAGATCACAGTTAATCACCCTTGCTCTGGAGCTCCATGCAAGATCTTACCTCGTGGGGTAAGAATGATTCTGAGAAAGGTGAGGTCAGTCCAGAATTACACGGGAGGAGCTTGTCAATGATCTCAAGGGAGCTGGGAGCAGAGAAATGCTGGATATGACCCCAAGAACACCATCCCCACTGGGCATTTCTCTGCCTCCAAACATGGCGAGTGGAGTTGATGCCAAAGAGCTCTCATCTGACCATATCACATTCTCCCAAGCGTTCATTGGCAAACTTCAGACGGGCCTGTACATGAGCCTTCTTGAGCAAAGGGACTTTGCGGGCACTGCAGGATCTCAATCCATTACGGCGAAGTGTGTTACTAATGGTTTTCTTGGTGACTGTGCTCCCAGCTCCCTTGAGATCATTGACAAGCTCCTCCCGTGTAATTCTGGGCTGACCTCACCTTTCTCAGAATCATTCTTACCCCACCAGGTGAGATCTTGCATGGAGCTCCACAGCGAGGGCGATTGACTGTGATCTTGTATTTCTTCCATTTTCGAATTATCGCACCAACAGTGGTCTCTTTCTCACCAAGCGTCTTGCTGATGGTCTTGTAGCCCATTCCAGCCTTGTGCAGGTCTACAATCTTGTCCCTGACGTCCTTTGATAGCTCTTTGGTCTTGCCCATGGTGGTCGAGTGATTTGAACGGAAGAAACTGATTCTGTGACGGGAGTCTTTTATACAGGGACAGGACTAATTTGTGTGCCTCATGGGCACATAACCGGTCTGTGGGGGTCAGAATTCTTGCTGGTTGGTAGGGGATCAAATACTTATTTCCCTTAATTAAATACAAATTAATTTATAACCTTTATTTAATGTTTTTTTTCTGGATTTTTTGTTGATATTCTGTCTCTCTCTGTTAAAATAAACCTTCCATAAAAATTATAGACTGTTCAAGTCTTTGTAAGGGGGTAAACTTACAAAATCAGCAGGGGATCAAATACTTATTTTCCCCACTGTACATGTCTCAATGCACCATGGTTAAACTAGCTATCTAAATAACAATGCTCAGACTGTGAAACAAATATCCCAAAGAAATAAATACAGAACCTACAACATCACACTTATGCAAAACTGCTGTTTTTATTTTCACTTTTATGCACAGAACATTTAGCAGCATTTTTGGCTTGTTTAACAAAAGTGTCTACATTTGGAAAATGTGGATGTCAATCAAACGCGATGGACCAATTAGAATTGACGCAGAGTTGAGATTTTCCATTAAAGTTCTGTCACATTTTTAGATTATTAAACCCTGCTGGATTTTAAAGAGGACGTATGTGGCTAAACGGGAAACGGTGTAGTTTGTTTTATTTCATAGCACTAATGGATTAATCATTGAGGATGTGAGAGATCTCCAAGTCGGGACAAGATAGGTTTTCCTTATCTCAGGTGAGCGATTTATCATTTATACATTTTATTGTGTTTAAACAGTATTTTTAGATGTGGCAGTAGTAGATGATTTTTTTAAATGCTAAAAGTTGAAGTAGATCAGTGTGTTTTAATTTCTGAATGGCTGTTGCGGATGAGTTGTAGATCAGTGGCACATGTTAATGATGTCTTTTAAATTGTGTTATTTACATTAAGCAACAGCAACAGGATTACACGGTTTTTTTTCCTTCCGATATCTGATCCAGTGATTTGGGCCAATATCGGACCGATACCAGCCCTAAATAGAATGGAACAGAAAACAATAGAATGAAGTGCAATTTTGCATGATATCTCTCTAATAGAGGTGAGAGCAGCAATTGGGAGAACAGTAGTAATCGTAGTAGCAGAAGTACTGTATATGATGTGGTGTTGTGCAGGTTATAGCAATTTTGATAGTATCCGATGTGTTAAAAGTATCTCTGGGTCAAGTCAAGCCACAAAGTCACATTGACAGAGAGAGAACAAGTACCAATATGCCTCCCATAGCAAGTAAGTGTTCAGGTTTTTCAGGTTTTGTAAAACTATGTTGAACACAACCTGAGCAGTCACAGACGGAAGCAGCAAATCTGCCTGGCTGTGGTGGAACATTTCACCCAGACTTTTCAGCAATCTCAACAGGACAACAAAGAAAAAAGCCTGTACTACAACAAAGGACCTAATAAAGGCTGGGATAAATGTGTCTGTTGCAACTGTAAGAATACCAACAACCAAGGATCTCACAGGCAATGCACGCCATTCTTGACCTTGACCAAGTAAACAGGAAGGGTTGACTGGAGTAAGACAGAAGGAATTTGGATAAGCCTGAGTTGTGGGTCACGATTGTATGGATTGACCAATCAAAACTTGAACTGTTTGGCCATTTGTCTGCCAGAAGAAAGGTGGGAAAACAATACTACCCCTACGGTCAAGCATGGAGATACACTGATCAGCCATAATATTAAAACCACCTCCTTGTTTCTACACTCACTGTCCATCTTATCAGCTTCACTTACCTTATAGGAGCACTTCGTAGTTCTACAATTAGTGACTGTAGTCCATCTGTTTCTCTACATAGTTTTTTTTAGCCTGCTTTCACCCTGTTCTTCAATGGTCAGGACCACCACAGAGCAGGTATTATTTAGGTGGTGAATGATTCTCAGCACTGCAGTGACACTGACTTGGTGGTGGTGTGTTAGTGTGTGTTGTGCTGGCATGAGTGGATCAGACACAGCAGCGCTGCTGGAGTTTTTAAATACCGTGTCCACTCACTGTCCACTCTATTAGACACTCCTACCTAGTTGGTCCACCTTGTAGATGTAAAGTCAGAGACGATCGCTCATCTATTGCTGCTGTTTGAGTTGGTCATCTTCTAGACCTTCATCAGTGGTCACAGAACGCTGCCCATGGGGTGCTGTTGGCTGGATATTTTTGGTTGGTGGACTATTCTCAGTCCAGCAGTGACCGTGAGGTGTTTAAAAACTCCATCAACAACACACACTAACACACCACCACCATGTCAGTGTCACTGCAGTGCTGAGAATGATCCACCACCCAAATAATACCTGCTCTGGGGTGGTCCTGTGGGGGTCCTGACCATTGAAGAACAGCATGAAAGGGGGCTAACAAAGCATGCAGAGAAACAGATGATCTACAGGCAGTAATTGTAGTACTACAAAGTGCTTCTATATGGTAAGTGGAGCTGATAAAATGTACAGACAGTGTAGAAACAAGGAGGTGGTTTTAATGTTATGGCTGATCAGTGTATGTTATTAATGTTCTTTGTTTATTTGCTGTATCATTTAAATAATAAAGGCTTAGGCCATTAATAAAACCACTGTCCATTCTGTCATCCTTATTATAAAACTGCTACCCAGCACCTGTGTGCAGAGGACCACAGGAGACGCTTCAATCACAGCCTGCTCGAATCCTACTCTGCTGGCGTTCCATGCCCCAAAGGAAATGCCCTCTAGTCCTGTCATCATCCTTTGCTGAAAAAAGGTCCATACTAAATGCCCAAAGAGCACAAGGCCTGACAGTACAGAGTACTCTTCCGCTGCCCTGCCAGCTCAGCTCGTAGTGAATGCGAGCAGGGAAGGAATAAGGGGTTATCCTATATTCATGCTGACTAGAGGTGGTAGCATCCTGATGCAATTTGACTGCCATAAGGACATCTGTCCGGCCTGGGAGGATGAGCCCGGGTTAGACGTCATAGAGCTGCCCTTGTGTACTCAGAGGTCCAGGTTAATGCTAATTTTTGAATGAGGCGGAAATCATCACTCAATGTAAACCTAATTTTTGGGTTAAGGAAGAGGATATTGTTACATGTTCCTGTGTATCCCCACAATTCTCATTATGCAATTAAAGTTGGCAGTAAATTTGCTTTGTGCCATATTTCTCAGTCTAGCAATAACTTTGCCTAGCATGTTATTTTGCATATTGGTTATAAAAAAAAAAAAAAGCATGTTAACTAAGTATGATACAGATCTAGATATCTATATGCCTGTAGATTGAGAGATACACCGATCAGCCATAACATTAAAACCATCTCCTTGTTTCTACACTCACTGTCCAATTTATCAGCTCCACTTACCATATAGGAGCACTTTGTAGTTCTACAATTACTGACTGTAGTCTTTCACCCTGTTCTTTATGGTCAGGACCCCCACAGGACCACTACAGAGCAGGTATTATTTGGGTGGTGGATCATTCTCAGCACTGCAGTAACACTGACTGGTATGAGTGGATCAGACACAGCAGCGCTGCTGGAGTTTTTAAACACCTCACTGTCACTGCTGGACTGAGAATAGTCCACCAACCAAAAATATCCAGCCAACAGCGACCCATGGGCAGCATCCTGTGACCGCAGATGAAGGTCTAGAAGATGACCAACTCAAACAGCAGCAATAGATGAGCAATCGTCTCTGACTTTACATCTACAAGGTGGACCAACTAGGTAGGAGTGTCTAATAGAGTGGACAGTGAGTGGACATGGTATTTAAAAACTCCAGCAGCGCTGCTGTACACACACCACTAACACACCACCACCATGTCAGTGTCACTGCAGTGCTGAGAATGATCCACCATCTAAATAATACCTGCTCTGTGGTGGTCCTGTGGGGGTCCTGACCATTGAAGAACAGCATGAAAGGGGGCTAACAAAGCATGCAGAGAAACAGATGGACTACAGTCAGTAATTGTAGAACTACAAAGTGCTTTTATATGGTAAATGAAGCTGATAAAAATGGAGAGTGTGTGTAGAAACAAGGAGGTGGTTTTAATGTTATGGCTGATCAGTGTAAATACAAAATATAATTAAGTTTGTCAGACAAAACATCACTACTTTCTACCTTCATCTGTTAAATAAAGGTTTAGGATTAATCACAGATTTCTTTTTCCAGAATGTTCCTACCTGTCAAGAAATGTGTTTGTATTCAAGTGTGATTATACTGTTTAAAATGGTTTAAAGTGGCAACTTCGGGGTCAAGATACCAGAATAATGACCTGAAGGCTGCGGGTTTAAATCTTAGCCCTCAATTGCTGGCATTGTACTCTGTCATAAAGCTCTTAAAGCTGTTATACCACAATTTACATCATATCTATTTAAGTACTATTTTGAAAATCTTGTTATTAAATCATATATTTATTTAATAACAATAAATAACACTAGTAACAAAGGTAAAATAATTACTGGGACATTGTGATATTTCATATACCTGATGTGTTTTTACCAACCTGTCCCAACAGCTATTAATTAGTCATATGGCACATGGCATTAATAAAAAAGCACTGGTAATCTGATTATGCATTTTTACCAAGACCGAGATATCAAGATTAATGTAGTCAGTTAGTACCAAACACTAGACTTACAGGAATACTTACACAAATTACAGAGTTACAGGAAAATCTATCAGTCATGTTTAGAAGCGCTGCTTATGGGAAGCCGTACAGGACATACCAATTACACAACTATATTGGGCAGTTTACTGTTTATGATTCATAAGCATGGTCATAAACATGATGCCAATGCTACAAATAGTCTGAACGTTTTTCATCAAGTTGATACAGATACAGAGGTCAAATCCTTGGACCAAATCATTTAGCTGTGAAGCATCAATAATCTAGCTGGCGTTAGTTCACAGACATAAGACAGTATAATAATATAAGATAATATGGCAGGCTCTGCCATGCAGCCACTGTTGGGTCCTTGAGCAAGGCCCTTAACCCTGTCTGCTCCAGAAGCGCCGTACGATGGCTGACCCTGCGCTCTGACCCCAGCTTCCTAACAAGCTGGGATATGTGAAGAAAGAATTTCATTGTACTGTACATCTGTATATGTATATATGACAAGTAAAGGTGTTCTTCAAGTGTCAGATAACCCCCTTGACTTAAGCTGTCTGTTGCCAGATAATAGAGTCATGAGTAAAGTTTAAATTAACCATCTATTTTTACAAAAAATCAGCTGAGCTAAGACAGTTATAATAAAATTTAACAACAAAGTCATACCAGAGTACTGTACCAAAACTCCCCAGCATTTTGCACTTACCTTATTGACTGATAGTGTAGTAATGAGTCCTGTGTAATATTACAGCTGGAACATTTTTGTGCCGTCCACTTGTTTGAATGTATGTTTATCAAAGTATGTGGTAGAACAAATCAGAGCAACTGACTCTGTCCCTCACTGAAGCAAGGTCTAGAGCCTTTGGCAGGCTGTAGTCACTTCCTGAGTTGTTTTGCAGCGTAAAAGCTGATGCTTTTTCCTCAGGAAGCCGGCCATCCCCTTTCCCTCTACCAACCAAGAAAAACCCTTGGGACACTGAAAGCACTGGCGCTCCGATAATACTAATTAGCCTGGATATCAAGGAACAGTGCAGTACATGGTTGGTATTGTATTTACCATGTTGTTTGTGTGTTTGTTTAACGTTTTACCAACAGCTCTGATAAATACCGTGAATAAAGTGAGGTCTGAATTAAAGCTGAATGGCCAGCCTGAGTATCACGCCGTGGAGGGAAGTGGATATGAATGGAGGCAGAGCTGGAGATTGTTTAAGTTTTCTGTCCTAATTTGGCACTCTTTTGTCCATCCGAGTGTTTGTTGATGCTTGCCCCCTAATGTAAGCCTCCTACATCTAAAGGTACTTTCCCACTGGCAACACAGGTCTGACGTGAACCACTGGTCACTGGACGGGGTGGTGGGTTAAAAGCCCGGGGTCACTGGGTGCATCTGCACTGTCTCTACAGGGGGCCTGTTGTTTGTTTTTTTACACCAAGTCACAGTGGTGTATTTGATGGTCAGGGATCTATTTACACACCCTATTATTAGAAAAGTTGGGACAACCAACGCAATAACAAGAAGAATCTGTGGTTTGTTCATTTTCTTGAATCTTTATTTAACTGATATGATTCACTGATCAGTGTATTTTGTAAATATAAACACAGAATAGAATTGGATGCCTGCAACACAGTCCAAAAAGTTGGGACTGGGGTGTGTTTAACCCTGTGTTTTATTACCTTTTCCATTATTAAGACTTGTTTCTACACTCACCCTGTTCTTCAATGGTCAGGACCCCCACAGAGTAGGTATTATTTGGGTGGTGAATCATTCTCAGCACTGCAGAGACACTGACATGGTGGTGGTGTGTTAGTGTGTGTTGTGCTGGTATGAGTGGATCAGACACAGCAGCACTGCTGGAGTTTTTAAATACCGTGTCCACTCACTGTCCACTCTATTAGACACTCCTACCTAGTTGGTCCACCTTGTAGATGTAAAGTCAGAGACGATCGCTCATCCATTGCTGCTGTTTGAGTTGGTCATCTTCCAGACCATTATCAGTGGTCACAGGACGCTGCCCACAAGTGCTGTTGGCTGGTTGGTGGACTATTCTTAGTCCAGCAGTGACAGTGAAGTGTCTTATCCACTCTTACCAGCACAACACACTCTAACACACCACCACCATGTCAGTGTCACTGCAATGCTGAGAATGATCCACCACCCAAATAATACCTGCTCTGTGGTGGTCCTGGGAGAGTCCTGATCACTGAAGAACAGCATGAAAGGGGGTTAACAAAGCATGCAGAGAAACAGATGAACTACAGTCAGTAATTGTAGAACTACAAAGTGCTCCTATATGGTAAGCAATATTTTATTGATCACCATTAATATTGTAAAGAATTCTTTTGGGTGCCCCCAGTAGGAATCGCCATAGTGAAACTGTTCTGTGCATTCACCACTTGCATGCCCTCCTCACTGCATCCATAAACCTCCTCTTTGGCTTTCCTCTCCTTCTCCTGTCTGATGGCTCCATCCTTAGCACCCTTCTTCTGATAATCCTCTTATTCCTTTTCTGCCCAAACCATCTAAATCCTTCCTTCCTAACTTTGTCTCTACAACATCCTACACGTGCTGTCCCTCTCATAACCCTGTTCCTAATCTTGTCAATCCTTGTCTCTCCCAACAAGAACCGCATCTTTATCTCTACAACTTCCAGTTCACTTTCCTGTCTTTTTGTCAGTCCTGCTGCCTACAGGTCACACATGTTATGTACTGAAGCTGTGCAACACCAACACTGCTGACCAGAGCTGACGTCTCAAACTTGGGAGTTCGAATCTCAGCTCTGCTACCGGCAGGCTGGGCGCCTACATGGACAATGATTGGCTCGTCCATCAGGTTGGATTATGGGTTCTAGTGGCTGATCAATGGCACCTGCACAAAGTCAGGGGATGATGGAGACACTGTGTGCAAGACTGAGCCCCACATGAACCCGCCTTGTGCAGGTGAAATGATGCAGTTGGCTACTGCACATGTGTCGGAGGGGGCATGTGTTAGTTACGGCTCTCCTCGGTCAGAGTGGAAGTCAGCCACAGTAGAGAGGAAGTGAATTGCAGTCTGGAATTTGGATACAACTTGATTAGCAGGAAATTGGAAATACTTTAAAAGAATTTTAGGCTTAAAAACACCTGTTATACATTTTAGAGAAACACAGGGGCAACACAGGGGAGACACTTACTCATGATAAGCCATACCATTAAAACCACCTCCTTGTTTCTACACTCACTGTCCATTTTATCAGCTCCACTTACCATATAGAAGCACTTTGTAGTTCTACAATTACTGACTGTAGTCCATCTGTTTCTCTGCATGCTTTTTTAGCCCCCTTTCATGCTGTTCTTCAATTCCCCACAGGACCACTACAGAGCAGGTATTATTTAGGTGGTGGATCATTCTCAGCACTGCAGTTACACTGACATGGTGGTGGTGTGTTAGTGTGTGTTGTGCTGGTATGAGTGGATCGGACACAGCAGCACTTATGGAGTTTTTAAACACCTCACTGTCACTGCTGGACTGAGAATAGTCCACCAATCCTGTGACCACTGATGAGGGTCTAGAAGATGACCAACTCAAACAGCAGCAATAGATGAGCGATCGTCTCTGACTTTAAATCTACAAGGTGGACCAACTAGGTAGGAGTGTCTCATAGAGTGGACAGTGAGTCGACACGGTTGTGTCTGATCTACTCATACCAGCACAACACAAACTAACACACCACCACCATGTTAGTGTCACTGCAGTGCTGAGAATGATCCACCACCCAAATAATACCTGCTCTGTATTGGTCCTGGGAGAGTCCTGACAATTGAAGAACAGGGTAAAAGCAGGCTAAAAAGTATGTAAGTGCTCCTATATGGTAAGTGGAGCTGATAAAATGGACAGTGAGTGTAGAAAGAAGAAGGTGGTTTTAATCTTATGGCTGATCAGTGTAAGTGTGCAGTGAGAGATTATACTGTTTAGTATCACTGTCTGGGTTCTTCCTTTTTCCACTTAAAGTAATTCCATTCCAGCAAGCGTCAAACAATGGCCACATGATTGTAAACACAATTTGTTGAACACTAGCAGTGCTGTCTGTGTTAACATCAGATGTCACATGGACTGGCATGCTTCTCGTTCTCAACAGTTAAATCTGATGTATTAGAGCTGCCATTATTTTTCCTACCATTTATTCCCTTTAGCCCTGACATAGTTTTGAGGTTTTATGAGATCATTTTTATAGCAAAAGTGGTTGAACAGCTTCTCACAAACTGTCCATACTTTACAAACTGAAGTATGCTATTTGTTTGGCCTACACATAATTAGTACTGAACACTAAAGACACCATTTTATCGGAAAAAAACATAAATCTTCTTTGTACTTTTCAAAAATGATTATATGTTAACAGTGTTTAAGCATTTAGAATTAAAATGGTCCATTTTAGCCGCTCAGGTGGCGCAGCGGTAAAAACACACGCTGAATCTCATCTCAGCTCTGCCTGCTGGCTGAGGCTGACCGACCACATGAACAACGATTGGCCTGTTGTTCAGACGGGCGGGCCTAAGCCGGATGGGGACTCTCTCTCTGTCAGACTGGTGCTAGTACGACCTCTGCTGGCTGATTGGAGGCACCGACACAAAAATAAAGAAAGAGTGCTCTTAGGGTGTGTCTCTCCATACACAACGCTAGGTGGAACAACACTCGTCAATGTGTGGGTGATAAGACGCATACGGCTTGCTACCCACGTGTCGGAGGGGGCGTGGGTTAGCTTCGATCTTTTCGGTCAGAGCAGAGATCGGCATTGGCGGAGAGGAAGCATGATGCAATCGGCGCTAAAACAAGGGAGAAAAAAGGGGAAAAAAAGCATTAAAAGAAAAAAATTTTAATTTTAGGGATTAGAAAATTATGAAAATGAAAGAGGAACATCTCTATACCTCATTAGCAATACCAGGATCTTTAATTAATATGAAACTTGACTTCACTTTTTCCTACAGTTGTTGTAGATAATGGACGCACACAACTTACAGGTCCATTACTGGCAGTTTATTCATTATACAGTGGTACCTTGAAACTCATTGTTAATTGGTCCTGGGAGTGGCGTTGAGTTTAAAAGATGCTGAGTTTCAAGTAGGGATGTAACGATACACTCTACCCACAATGCGATACGATTCATGATACTGGGTTCACAATACGATTTTTTCCCGATTTTTTTAAACAAAATAAAATTGAAGACAAATTATGACAAAGTTTCCTTTTATTATTTCTCTTTCAATAAAAAAATTAAATACTGTATTTGTGCTCATCTTTTATTTATCTAAATAATAAATGTCTTTTTTATTTCTGAGGTAGGTACAAAACTACAAACTAAACTAAACTAAACTAAAACAAATCCAACATTATATAAATAAATGAATAATGAATGAATAATACAAATAAAGAAAGTATCCTCACATATATAAATTTGGCTGGAAAATTCCGAACCTGGCAACCCTGTAGTGACGTCAACCAGGCGAGGTGAATAGCCCCAGTGCCCTCTGCTGTTTAAAGTGAATATTGATTCATCTTAAATGAATAACCGATTCGAATCGTGGCACATGTGCTCCGATTTTTAACTGTCTTGTGGTGCATCGTTACATCCCTAGTATTTTTTCCTCCTTTAGGCTAATGTAAAATAATGTTGTTGTTTTTTTTTTTACATGTATACACTGAAAATAACACAAATATAATATAAAAACACTGAATTACAATTACAAAAACCAATTAAAAATGTACAAAATAAATACAATAAAATCTGCACTTTACCTTTACTTCTTTATTGTTTCCTTATGCTTCCTAATCGTGGAGATGCTTGATCTTGGAAAATCGGATTCCGTTCAGTAATGGCACATTTACCTGAGAAGTGACAAAACCGCTTTCACGCTGGCTGTGCCGTTATTTCCTATGGAGTGTGGCAGTGCACAAAGCTTAACGTAACTTATTGTACTAAAACAACAAGTGGAGAGAACTTATGAGCAGTAATAAATAAGAGAAGTTTAGTGTTTGTGTCGTTCTTTTAATATGTCAAACCATGTTAAGCTTTTTTTTAACAATAATCGTTTTAGACTCTCTTAGAAAAGCTGATTCTCACAATTTCCCTAAACCTCGAGCTGTAACACAAGTTTAAAAGTGAAACATTAAGGAAAATCCAGATAAACACAGATACACGTGGAGCATCAGACTGGATTTGACGGTTATTTCACACAAATGCAGATTCGTCTCATATGCACACTTTGATGAATTTATTACCGCACCGCTCAAGCCGAGCACTGAACAAAGCGACTGTTCATTGTTCATTTGAAATTAAATGGGTTTTAGGGTACAAATTTCTCAAAGAAGGGCATGGAGTTTCAAAGATTTTGAGTTTAGGGGACATTGAGCTACAAGGTACCTCTGTATTCTACTATTTTATTATCTGCAGCTCTTAAAAAGTTACACTACTTAAAAAAAAAAAAAAAATTTCCTTTATGCATTTTCTCCCCTTTATTAGCGCAACCAGTTGCCCGATTCCATCATGCTTTCCTCTCCACCAATGCCGATCCCCGCTCTGATTGAGGAGAACAAAGCTAACCCATGCCCCCTCCGACACGTGGGCAGCATGCCGTATGCATCTTATCACCTACACTTTGACGAGTGCAGTGCAGCTCAGCGTTGTGTATGGAGAGACACACCCTGAGAGCACTCTTTTCTCATCTCTGTGCAGGCGCCACCAATCAGCCAGCAGAGGTCGTAATTGCATCAGTCATGAGAGAGAGAGAGACCCCATCCGGCTTGGTCCCGCCCATCTGAAAAACAGGCCAATCGGTGTTCATGTGGCCGCTCATCCTCAGCCAGCAGGCAGAGCTGAGATTCGATACGATGTATTCGAGATCCAGCTCTGGTTCCAGCGTGTGTTTTTACCGCTGCACCACCTGAGCGGCAAAAGTTACGTTACTTTTAAGCAGAAATATTGCACTTCCTGGGTATTTGAAACACGTACATCTGACCTGCAATAAATCTTAGTGGTTCTTTCAAGAACTAAAAGAACTGCTGATCTGGCAGTATGGGCACAACTGTTGAGGGTAATAACTTTGTATAGTCATATGTGTGCAGTAAGCAATATCAAAAAAAGAAGTGATACTGTTTAGTATCATGGTTTTGGGTATACAACACAATGTGCTGGGTGTTAACATCAGATGTTATATGGACAGTCAGACTTCTTATATTCTCTACTTAGGTGAATCGTGAGCCAAAAAAATGGGTCGCAGAGAAAAAAATTTGAAAATCCCTGCCATTAGAGTCATTAGTGCTACCATCCATTCCCTTTAGCCATGACAAATATTGGGGATTTTGCCAAGTATAATTTTTTTCTGGCAAGTAAAAACTGTAAATCTTGGTGTTTGTGTGGTCTACACAGACATTGTACACTTCTTAGAAGGTCATCTGTAAGAGGGCTTCAAATACTACCGGTGGAACTGTATTACAGTCTAGGAACCACTTCTCTACTGTACTGTACACCAATCAGCCATAACATTAAAACCACCTCCTTGTTTCTACACACACTGTCCATTTCATCAGCTCCACTTACCATATAGAATCACTTTTTAGTTCTACAATTACTAACTGTAGTCCATCTGTTTCTCTGCATGCTTTGTTAGATCCTTTTCATGCTGTTCTTCAATGGTCAGGACTCTCCCAGGACCACTACAGAATAGGTATTATTTGGGTGGTGGGTAATTCCTAGCACTGCAGTAACAATGACATGGTGCTGGTATGAGTGGATCAGACACAGCAGCGCTCACTGCTACTGCTGGATTGAGAATAGTCCACCAACCAAAAACATCCAGCCAACAGCGCCCCGTGGGCAGCGTCCTGTGACCACTGATGAAGGTCTAGAAGATGACCAACTCAAACAGCAGCAATAGATGAGTGATCGTCTCTGACTTTACACCTACAAGGTGGACCAACTAGGTAGGAGTGGACACGGTATTTAAAAACTCCAGCAGCGCTGCTGTGTCTGATCCACTCATACCAGCACAACACACACTAACACACCACCACCATGTCAGTGTCACTGCAGTGCTGAGAATGATCCACCATCTAAATAATACCTGCTCTGTGGTGGTCCTGTGGGGGTCCTGACTATTAAAGAACTTTAAAGACAGCAATACACGATACCTCCACTTAGATAACTCATGCTATTGGTGCCCTCTACTGACTCTCTAATGTAATGACTGCTTAAAAAAAAAGGTTAAAATCATTAATTTAGTCAAGCGATTAAGCAAATAATCAACTGAATTTTTATTATGGTCTTTATTTATATCAGGAACATTCATTAATTTTAACAAACAATATCACATAGGGCTCATTCTCAGAGTATTATGGCTTGGTTTTAATGAAGTGGTATAAGACATAATAGATGAATAATTTAAACAATGACCACATTTAAAAATAAAGCACAGTTGACACATAAAATGGAAAGTGGAGTTAAGTCAGCGTAAAAGACATCAAAGTTGTTCATCTAAATTCTTTGTATTACAACTGTCAGTTAAAATCGTACAATGAAGACAAACCTATTTATTTGTATTATTTACAAAGTATATAAAATGTGTGGGTGTTCGACTTATAAATACTATAAATACGATAAACATATGCAACCATATTCGAAAAACGACACACAGTAATCTTCCCCCCAATTTTTCCCTCCCAATCTAGTCGTATCCAATCACCCGATTGCATTCCGCTTCCTCTCTACTGATGCTGATCTCCACTTCTGATTGAGGACAGCGAGACTGACACACGCCCCCTCCGACACGTGCGCAGTAGCCGACTGCATCTTTTCACCTGCACGAGGCGAGTTCATATGCGGATCAGCTTTGTGTACGGAGAGCCACACCCTGATCAACGCATTATTCCTCGACTCTGTGCAGGCACCATCAATCAGCCAGCAGAGGTCGTAATTGCGTCAGTTATGAGGTCCTTATCCGGCTCCCCACCCTGTATGGACAACAGTCAATCGTTGTTCACGTAGCCGTAGCTGGACAGAGTTATTAAGCCAATGCATTGACTTTGGGACTCCAGCAAACCACAGTGAGAGCTATATCCACAAATAGAGAAAATTTGGAACAGTGGTGAACCTTCTCAGAAGTTGCCTACCAAAATCTCACCGAAAATGCATCAACAAAACAAACATCCAAAGAACTGCAGGCCTCAGATATGGTCACCATACAGAATTCCACAATAAGAAAGACACTGGACACCACAGTTTCAGCTCGCATTTGCCACAAAAACATCTAGATGACCCCAATGACTTTTTGGATAATATTCTGTGGACGGATGGTCTAAGGTAAAATGGGATCCATTACATCTGATTGTTTGATTGCAGTTGTATACGCCTGAGTGGGGGACTAGTGCTGGACTAGTAATCAAAAGATCACTGGTTTAAGCCCCACCACTACCAGGTTGCCACTGTTGGGCCCTTGAGCAAGGCCCTTAACCCACAATTGCTTAAACAATATTCTGTCACAGTACTGTAAGTCACTTTGGATAAATGAAAATGTAAAATTAAAATGTATCAAAATTAGTTGAAACATTGGAAACATTTAAATCTGACAAATTAGCAACAATAGAAGAAATCAGGTGAGAAGCAAATACTTCACAGCACTGTAGCTTATTACTTCATTAAAGCAATTTATCATCTGACCCATGTACAGCACAATTAAAAGTATTCTGATCCCTTGACGTTTTGCACACTTTGTGTCGTATTTAATTGTGAATATATTTCTTAATAATCTACACCTAATACCCCATAATTATGTTTTTTAACTAATTAAAACACTCTGTGGTGATCCCTCATACAGGACAAGCTGAACAACTCAATACCTTTTAAAATACTCTAAATATAAGGGCTGCTCAGGTGGCGCAGCGGTAAAAACACACACTGGAACACCAGAGCTGGGATCTCGAATACATCGTGTCGAGTCTCAGCTCTGCCTGCCGGCTGGCATGTTGTTCGGATAGGGGTGGGATATTAAAAGCCGGATACGGACTCTCTCATAACTAATGCAATTACGACCTCCGCTGGCTGATTGATGGCGCCTGCACAGAGGCGGTAAAAGAGTGCTGTCAGGGTGTGTCTCTCCGTACACAGTGCTGATCCGCATCGCACTCGTCAAAGTGCAGGTGGTAAGATGCATACGTCATGCTGCCCACGTGTCGGAGGGGGCGTGGGTTAGGTTCGTTCTCCTCAATCAGAGCGGGGATTGGCATTGGTGGATAGGAAGCGTGACGCAATCGGGCAATTGGACACGCTAAAAGGGAGAAAAAGGGGAGAAAATGCATAAATATGTTTTAGTTCGTAATTATGAAGAAGTCAAAGGATCTGAATACCTTCTAAATGCACATTAAAAAAGTAAAAAATAAAATGTGTCGTTTGCCAAATGACATTACACTTTACAACAAAATCAATAACCAGGGCAAACTGTGCATTATATATATATATATATATATACATATGAAAAAACTTTAAATATGTTAAATAAAAATATTAAATACAAAAAAAAAAAAAACATCTTTGGTCCTACCCAGTAAAACCATCAGTGAGTTCTAAGAGTAGTCACTACAACAAAGATGAAAACCCCACAATTCAAAGCACAAGCCACTCAAAGCCATGATAATGATAAGTAACTAATAACTGAACAGAGGGTTGTACACTATAATGTATTACCATACACAAAACTAAATAATAAATTAATAATTAATAATAACAGAACGTTAATTAGTCTAACAAATTTTTAGAACATACACTGATCAGCCACAACATTAAAACCACCTCCTTGTTTCTACACTCAGTCAATTTTATCAGCTTCACTTACCATATAGAAGCGCTTTGTAGTTCTACAATTACTGACTGTAGTCCGTCTGTTTCTCTGCATGCTTAGTTAGCCCCGTTTTATGCTGTTCTTCAATGGTCAGGACCCCCACAGAGTAGGTATTAATTGGGTGGTGGGTCATTCTCAGCACTGGTGGTGGTGTTGCGCTAGTATGAGTGGATAAGACACAGCAATGCTGCTGGAGTTTTTAAACACCTCACTGTCACTGTTGGACCGAGCAAAAATATTTAGCCAACAGCGCCCCGTGGGCAGCGTCCTGTGATCACTGATGAAGGTCTAGAAGATGACCAACTCAAACAGCAGCACTTTACGTCTACAAGGTGGACCAATTGGGTTGGAGTGTCTAATAGAGTGGACAGTGAGTGGACACGATCTCTGATCCACTCACACCAGCACAACACACATTAACACACCACCACCATGTCATTGTCACTGCAGTGCTGAGAATGATCCACCACCTAAATAATACCTGCTCTGTGGTGGTCCTGACCATTGAAGAACAGCGTGAAAGCAGGCTAAAAAAGTATGTAGAGAAACAGATGGACTACAGTCAGTAATTGTAGAACTACAAAGTGCTCCTATATGGTAAGTAGAGCTGATAAAATGGACAGTGAGTGTAGAAACAAGGAGGTGGTTTTAATGTTATGGCTGATCGGTGTATATCACCAATAAGTTGACAATAGGTGTTTCCTGAGGGCTGGATTTTCTGCATAACAGTCTTTAAAAGTTTCAGTATAACGCTTGATCACAGGTGGGTCACTGATAGGTTTAACATTTGGTCCAAACCAGCAGGGAGCACTGTTCACATCACTGTAATTCAGTATCAGCAGTGTTATGGCGGTTGGAGAATATGTGAAGCTGAGGATGCTCGATGCCATCATTGTGGAGATCTTCCTGCTTTTGCAGCCCATGAAGCTTCAGGACAAGCTCCTTAATGAATACCTAGATAGAAAAAAAAACAAGCCTCATTAAAGAAGTAATTTAGTTTAATAAGTTTATCACTTAATGCAGGATTACAAATAACTGAGGTCTTTTACCATCTACTGCACATATTATTATGATAAGATTAAGGAAATCTAGATAAATCTCAGTCTGTGTACAGCAAGGCCTGAAACCACAGACAAATGTCAGATGACACTGCATGAAAAACCGTAATGCTACTTTGATAATACTTCTGAAAACAGTTGTCACTTAATACAGTCTGGTGCTACATCAAGAAGTACAACCCAAAACTCTATTGTGCAAAGAGAAAGCCTATATTAACTCAATACACAAAGTTCTCTGGACATTAACTCGTCTCAGATGGACCAAAATACAGTAAAAAGGTGTGCTGTGGTAATGAGTCAAATGAGTTCACTTGGTTTTGGAAATGTGTGCGAAGGTAATAAAGATGTGGAAGTATATATTAGGACTTAAGATGATACAAATGCAATAATCAAGGCAACGCTTTTAGCAGGACAATGCCAGGCCTCATTCTACACAGGTGCAACAATGTAGCTTCATAGAGACAGAGTGACTGTACAACCCCAAATCAGAAAAAGATGGGACAGTATGGAAAATGCAACTAAAATAAAAACGCAGTGTTCCTTACATTTACTTTTACTTTTATTTGATTGCAGACAGTTTTATCTGCTCAACTTCATTTCATTTGTTGATATTCCTCCATTCCTGCATTTCAGGTCTGCAACACATTCCAAAAGAAGTTGGGACGGGGGCAGTTTAGGGCTAGTAATAAGGTGAAAAAACTAAATAATGATGTGATTCCAAACAGGTGATGTCAACAGGTGATTGTAATCATGGTTTGGTACAAAAGCAGCATCCAGGAAAGGCTGAGTCTTTGATGAGCAAAGATGACCAGAGGATCTCCAGTTTGTCAACAAATGTGTGAGAAAATGATATTGCATATGCATATTTCTCCCTCTACAGTGCATAATATCATTAAACAATTCAAGGAATCAAGATGAATTTGAGTGCGTAAAGGCCAAGGGAGCAAGCTTAAGCTGAACGCCTGTGATCTTCGATCCCTCAGACGGCACTGCATCAAGAACCTCCACTCAACAATAGCTGATATAACCACATGGGTGAGGGATTACTTTGTCAAACCTTACATATTACAAAGGCATGGCTGAGGAAGAAGAGGGTACGGGTACTAGACTGGCCTGCCTGCAGTCCTGACCTGTCTCCATTAGAGAATGTGTGGAGAATTTCGAAACGGAAAATGCGACAACAACGACTCCGTACTGTTGTACATCTTAAGACGTGTTTGCAGGAAGAATGGGACAAAATAAAAGCTGAAACACTAAATCACTTGGTATCCTCGGTGCCAAAACATCTTTTAAGTGTGGTGAAAAGAAATGGCAACATTACAAAGTGGTAAATGCTTTACTGTCTCAACTTTTTTTGGAATGTGTTGCAGGCCTGAAATGCAGGAATGGATGCTCAGGTTCATCCTGTCTGCAATCAAATAACAGTCAAAGTAAATGTAAGAATCTCCTTGTCGATTAAAGAGAGGTTAAAACAAATGAACAAAATAGTAAACAAATCACAGAAATGTACAGACAGACACGTCTCCTCTGGTATGACCCAAATAGTGTTAGTACATTATGTGGTCAAAGTGCTATACAAATAAATTTGACATGACACACTAGATTGTCTGGCCTATTTCTTGAGGGCTAACGGTTGAAACGTGCAAAAAGTGCTTCGGGTGGCATCATGTAACAGTGCTAGGCTGAAATTTACTGAGCTTTACAGTATATCCCATTATACATAGTTTATCTATGGCTCTATGGTTGATTATGTACCTGTTAGTAGTGGGTGTCTCAGTTAAAGTCAATCCCACCAATGAGAAAGGATGCTTTTAATACACCAAATAAGGTTAAAATTCAGGGAGGTACCTAGTGGCTAGATTTTGTCCAAGTCCAAGCTATCCTATCATCACATCTGGGACAAGTACTGAATAGTAGCATTATAGTTGAGTAACAGTAAGTTGACACATCAAATTAACATTTAGAAAAAAAGCCCAAGTTAAGGCTGTGTAAACTGTAACCAAACATTACTGATCAACTTATTAGTCTGTTTACATTATTGGTAAAGGTTAGAGCTACACTTATCAGCCATAACATTAAAACCACCTCCTTGTTTCTACACTCACTGTCCATTTTATCAGCTCCACTTACCATATAGAAGCACTTTGTAGTTCTACAATTACTGACTGTAGTCCATCTATTTCTCTGCATGCTTTGTTAGCCCCCTTTCATGCTGTTCTGTAATAGTCAGGACCCCCACAGGACCACTACAGACCAGGTATTATTTAGGTGGAGGATCATTATCAGCACTGCAGTGACACTGACATGGTGGTGGTGTGTTAGTGTGTGTTGTGCTGGTATGAGTGGATAAGACACATCAATGCTGATGGAGTTTTTAAACACCTCACTGTCAGTGCTGGACTGAGAATAGTCCACCGACCAAAAACATCCAGCCAACAGCGCCCCGTGGGCAGCGTCCTGTGACCACTGATGAAGGTCTAGAAGATGACCGACTCAAACAGCAGCAATAGATGAGCGATCGATCGTCTCTGACTTTACATCTACAAGGTGGACCAACTAGGTAGGAGTGTCTAATAGAGTGGACAGTGAGTGGACCAGCACAACACACACTGACACACCATCACCATGTCAGTGTCACTGCAGTGCTGTGAATGATCCATTAACTAAATAATACCTGCTCTGTGGTGGTCCTGTGGGGGTCCTGACCAATGAAGAACAGGGTGAAAGCAGGTTAAAATAGTATGTAGAGAAACAGATGGACTACAGTCAGTAACCCGTTACTGCAAGACTGTTAATCTCACAAAAAAGATACTTACTTCTGTGTTTTTAATACAGGTATGAAGAAGTTCCTGTAAAAAAAGAAAATAGTACAAATAAATAAAAATAGTGAATGCAATACTGTGGAAATGTTCGCCCTGTCTGATTTGTAACACAGGTAAAATTGAACAGAGACATTTTACATGTTTACTGCAGTTATGCAACACCCATTTAGACCAAATAATAACTAGTTACACCTCAACTAGTTATTCTTATGCATGTTCTCCCCATTTTCCTCCCTATTTAGCGCACTCAATTAGTCTTCCGCTGCTGAGGGATACCCGATTGCATCCGAGGAGAGCACGTCGCACAGCCCTCCGCCATTCAGGGTCCTTACACAGCGTATGAAGATCCCACCCACATATAGTCCGGCCTCCACCCTGCAGATACGTTGGCCAATTAATATCTGCTGCAGGCACTGCCAATTATGCCCGCCAGATGGCGCCCAGCCGACCGGTGGCAACGTAGAGATTCTGAACTCCTCGGTTGCTGGTGTGGTAAGGGAATATCCCACTGATGCACTATCTGCAAACAAAGTTTTCTTTAGATAATGAATATCATCCCACATTGGTACTACTCATTTTGTTCAACTCTGTAAGATGTCCATCATGCTTGACAGCTGGTGTAAGGTTCTGATTGTAAAATGCAGGATTCCAGGGCCCACAGATGGTTTGATTTGTATAAAAACAATTTTGTTTATACATTTTCTCCCCCTTTTTCTCCCTTTTAGCGCGTCCAATTGCTGGATTGCGTCATGCTTCCTCTCCACCAATGCCGATCCCCGCTCCGATTGAGGTGAACGAAGCTAACCCACGCCCCCTCCGACACGTGGGCAGCATGCCGTACGCATCTTATCACCTGCACTTTGACGAGTGCGGTGCAGCTCAGAGTTGTGTACGGAGAGACACACCCTGAGAGCACTCTTTTCTCATCTCTGTGCAGGCGCCATCAATCAGCCAGCAGAGGTCGTAATTGCACCAGTCATGGGAGAGAGACCCCATCCGGCTTAGTCCCGCCCATATCTGAACAACAGGCCAATCGTTGTTCATGTGGCCGCTCAGCCTCAGCCGGCAGGCAGAGCTAAGATTCGATGCGATGTATAGCAATGTTTTCTGCCTGTCTAATCTGCCATGGATCATTGTCCAGCAAAGGTCCTGATAGTATTAAAAATGTTAAAGGTTTTTGTTATTTTCAAAATGATTTTACAGGATACTCTTTGTGGTTGTGATTTTGCCATGATTGCCACTCCAGGAAACATTAAAGGCTCTTTAAACGTTTTCTGTTTGGACAATATGGAAATGAAGTGTGGTTCAACTGTGCCCAACAGGCTTCAATAACTGCTAATACAAAGTTTTGTGGCATAATTAGCCCAAATGTACAGTACTGTCAAGTTCTTTCTGAGTAAAAGCTACATTCATGGTGTGCCAGACTGGCCTTAATTAGGGCTGCTTGTATAGCACTAATAAGACATATACACTAGTACATTACAATGAAATTCGTTTCCGCGTATCCCAGCTTGTTTGGAATCTGGGGTCAGAGCGCAGGGTCAGCCATTGGACAACTCCCCCTGAAGTGGACAGAGTTAACACCTTGCTCATAAGCCCAACAGTGGCTGCAAAGCAGAGCCTGGATTCGACCAGACTATCTTCCGATTGATCGCCCAAAGCTCTACCCACTAGGCTACCACTGTTCCATAAAAGACCTAATTCAAGTAACACTGAGTGCATTATTCTTGAGGCAAACACTTTATCAAACCTGACAGTTGTTGAATTGGTACTTTGCACAAGAACCCAACTTCTGTCAATTTTCTACCATAATTACTTTACATACTACTACAATCCACATAAAAGCTGGATTATATTTTATTATATTTATATTATATTTTAATGTTAACATTTTAAATTTTTACCTGAAGCCTTTTGCTTCTCTCCTCATCGCTCTGAAGGTCCAAAAGCTCATCAATATTCACCTCCTCTGGCATGTGCTCTTCCTGCAGCGAGAGACAAAGAAACTCAGTCCATATAGACAAGCTGCAACTTATATAGTGCTGCAAAAAACCCTGACTGTTTGTGAGCCTGGCCCTCTCGTTCGACATCACTGCCTTTCTCCCACAATGTCTCTTTTAACTGAATAGAGACAATTCATCACAGACACACTTCAAACTCTTTTGATTTTTTCCCTAGAAGCATTGAAACAGTTATAGCCACAAAGCAAGGATCCATATTAATGCCTATGTCTAGTATGCTTATGGTAAGGGTGTCCGCATACTTTTAGCCACATAGTGTACTCCAACAACTGTGAAATAATGAAAACATACTACTACTGCCATAGCATAGCAATAAATGTTATAAACCAGGGGTGTCAAACTCGTTTTCACCGAGGGCCACATCTGCATTATGGTGGCCCTCAAAGGGCCGATTGTAACGTATCCTGCTGTGATTGCAGTCGCCTTTTAAGTCTTGGACAGTTTGTTGTTTTTCTTGAAGGCTAAATTCTGCATTTGGTGTCAAAATGCCAAATTTATACTGTATATTTGTAATGTACACTGATTTTGCCATAACATTAACACCAACTCCTTGTTTCTACACTCACTACCATATAGAAGCACTTTGTAGTTCTACAATTACTGACTGTAGTCCATCTATTTCTCTACATACCTTTTTAGCCTGCTTTCATGCTGTTCTTCAATGGTCAGGACTCTCCCAGGACCACTACAGAGCAGGTATTATTTAGGTACATGGTGGTGGTGTGTTAGTGTGTGTTGTGCTGGTATGAGTGGATAAGACACAGCAGCGCTGCTGGAGTTTTTAAATACCGTGTCCACTCACTGTCCACTCTATTAGACACTCCTACCTAGTTGGTCCACCTTGTAGATGTAAAGTCAGAGACGATCGCTCATCTATTGCTGCTGCTTGAGTTGGTCATCTTCTAGACCTTCATCAGTGGTCACAGGACGCTACCCACGGGGCGCTGTTGGCTGGATATATTTTTGGTTGGTGGACTATTCTCAGTCCAGCAGTGACAGTGAGGTGTTTAAAAACTCCATCAGCGCTGCTGTGTCTGATCCACTCATACCAGCACAACACACACTAACACACCACCACCATGTCAGTGTCACTGCAGTGCTGAGAATGATCCACCACCTAAATAATACCTGCTCTGTGGTGGTCCTGGGAGAGTCCTGACCATTGAAGAACAGCATGAAAGGGGGATAACAAAGCATGCAGAGAAACAGATGGACCACTGTCAGTAATTGTAGCACTACAAAGTGCTTCTATATGGTAAGTGGAGCTGATAAAATGGACAGTGAGTGTAGATACAAGGAGGTGGTTTTAATGTTATGGCTGATCGGTGTATTTCTTACAATCCAAGTACTCCTTACTACACAAGCACAGCTAAATAAACTTGTCTTTACATATAATGTCAAAGCCTGTAGGAGCCTGCAGCACAAGCTTTCAGCTCAATTCCAAAATCTGTCACTCACCACAGCTCTCTACAATCTACTGTTCTGTAAAATACACACACACTATATTGCCAAAAGTCTTCACTCGTCTGCCTTCACACGCATATGAACTTGAGTGACGTCCCATTCTTAATCCATAGGGTTTAATATGACAGCTATAA
Organism: Trichomycterus rosablanca; assembly: GCF_030014385.1. Classification (NCBI taxonomy): domain Eukaryota; kingdom Metazoa; phylum Chordata; class Actinopteri; order Siluriformes; family Trichomycteridae; genus Trichomycterus; species Trichomycterus rosablanca. The sequence goes on from NC_086007.1 coordinate 19,855,299, forward strand.
CAGCTTCAACTCTTCTGGGAAGGCTTTCCACTAGGTTACTGTGTTTATGGATATTTTTGACCATTCTTCCAGAAGCACATTTGTAAGGTCAGACGTTGATGTTGGACGAGAAGACCTGGCTCGCAGTCTCCACTCTAATTTATCCCAAAGGTGTTCTATCGAGTTGAGGTCAGTCAAGTTCTTCCACACCAAACTCGCTCATCCACGTCTGTATGGACCTTGCTTTGTGCACTGGTGCGCAGTCATGTTGGAACAGGAAGGGGCCATCCCCAAACTGTTCACACAAAGTTGGGAGCATGAACTTGTCCAAAATCTCTTGGTATGCTGAAGCATTAAGAGTTCCTTTCACTGGAACTAAGGGGCCGAGCCCAACTCCTGAAAAACGACCCCACACCATAATCCCCCCTCCACCAAACTTTACACTTGGCACAATGCAGTCAGACAAGTACCGTTCTCCTGGCAACCGCCAAACCCAGACTCGTCCATCAGATTGCCAAACAGAGAAGCGTGATTCGTCACTCCAGAGAACACGTCTCCACCGCTCTAGAGTCCAGTGGCGGCGTGCTTTACACCACTGCATCCGACGCTTCGCATTGCGCTTGGTGATGTAAGGCTTGGATGCAGCTGCTCGGCCACTGAAACCCATTCCATGAAGCTCTCTACACGCTGTTCTTGAGCTAATCTGAAGGCCACATGAAGTTTGGAGGTCTGTAGCAATTGACTCAGCATCCGCCGACCCGCTCTGTCATTTTACGTGGCCTACCACTTCGTTGTTGAGTTGCTGTCGTTCCCAATCGCTTCCACTTTGTCATAATACCACTGACAGTTGACTGTGGAATATGTAGTAGCGAGGAAATTTCATGACTGCACAGGTGGCATCCCATCACGGTACCACGCTGGAATTCACTAAGCTCCTGAGAGCGACCCATTCTTTCACTAATGTTTGTAGAAGCAGTCTGCATGCCTAGGTGCTGGGTTTTATACACCTGTGGCCGTGGAAGTGATCGGAACACCTGAATTCAATGATTTGGATGGGTGAGTGAATACTTTTGGCAATATAGTGTACATCACATGAGACATTTCACAGCCTTGTTTGATTTCAGAGTCAAAAGTAGGCCAAGTGTGATTTCACAAACCCCTTGAAGCCAAGGGGTTTGAATCTCAACGGTGCTATTGGCCAGTCAGGTGTCTACACAGACAAGGATGGCTATGTCTGCAGGAAGGGGGGTTGTTCTGCATCGAAGTATTAATTATAATGGAGTCATTTACACCTGGCCCTAGTAGCAAAACCACGTTTATTTGCTTATTCATTTGGTTAAATAACGTGCATATTTTTTGTGCAACGGCAACAAGTTTAGATCAGTGCTGATTAATATTGTATGTAAAATATTTCAGATCGTGGTGGCTATAACACAGCAGTGCTCACAGTGACATGGTAGTTGACTGTCTGCCTCTTAGATTTATATTAAGGTTACTGAGAGCAACAGGGTGCTAAGAGAATATTCAAAAGTAGTTCAGAAACTGAAAGGTCAGTTGATGCAAGATCCAAGCAGACTGCCCTACTGGGGTGTTTGTGACCTTTCTTTACACTTCAAATGCTACTTAAATGTTCAAACACATCTTTGCACATACACCAACCAGGCATAACATCATGACCGGTGACAGGTGAAGTGAATAACACTGATTATCTCTTCATCACGGTACCTGTTAGTAGGTGGGATATATTAGGCGGCAAGTGAACATTTTATCCTCAAAGTTGATGTGTTGGACAAGCGTAAGGATTTGAGTGAGTTTGACAAGGGCCAAATTGTGATGGCTAGACGACTGGGTCAGAGCATCTCCAAAACTGGAGCTCTTGTGGGGTGTTCCCGGTCTGCAGTGCTCAGTATCTATCAAAAGTGGTTCAAGAAAGGAATAGTGGTAAACCGGCGACAGGGTCAAGGGCACCCAAGGCTCATTGATGCACCTGGGGAGCGAAGGCTGGCCCATGTGGTCCGATCCAACAGACGAGCTACTGTAGCTCAAACTGCTGAAGAAGTTAATGCTGGTTCTGATAGAAAAGTGTCAGAATACACAGTGCATCACAGTTTGCCAGTCAGGGTGCCCATGCTGACCCCTGTCCCGTCGAAAGCGCCAACTATGGGCATGGAGCACCGGAACGGGACCACAAAGCAATGGAAGAAGGTGGCCTGGTCTGATGAATCACGTTTTCTTTTACATCACGTGGATGGCCGGGTGCGTGTGCGTCGCTTACCTGGGGAACACATGGCACCAGGATGCACTGTGGGAAGAAGTCAAGCCGACGGAGGCAGTGTGATGCTTTGGGCAATGTTCTGCTGGGAAACCTTGGGTCCTGCCATCCATCTGGATGTTACTTTGACACCTACCACCTACCTAAGCATTGTTGCAGACCATGTACACCCTTTGCCACAAAGCAAAAATGCTTCAGGAATGGTTTGAGGAGCACAACAATGAGTTTGGCCTCCAAATTCCCCAGATCTCAATCCAATTGAGCATCTGTGGGATGTGCTGGACAAACAAGTCCGATCCATGGAGGCTCCACCTCACAACTTATAGGAGTTAAAGGATCTGCTGTTAACATCTTGGTGCCAGATACCACAGCACACCTTCAGGGTTGTAGTGGAGTAGATGTCTTGATGGGTCAGGGCTGTTTTGGCAGCAAAAGGGGGACCAATACAATATTAGAAAGGTGGTCATAATGAATACTGGAAATGTGGACTAAACACATAAAGGTAGAGTTTCAAGTAAAATCATGGTGGAAAGTACAGCTGCATTCATATTAACAAGAGTGGCGCCATTTCAAAATATTTTTCTTACCCTATCTAACCATATCAGTATACAAGATCTGAGAGGAAACGTTTTACTGGATAGTTAAGTTGTGACTTATTCCAGTTCCTGTTGCTGTCCTACACACAATATAAAAAACAAAGTCCCCTGACAAGTCTATAGGTGAAGGATTAGACTCATTGTTCTTAAGCTTAAGGTCACACCCATTTTGATTTAAAATGTTTAAAAACAATGAACCTCAAAGAAAGATTGGAAGGGATTTGCATATTTCTCCCTCTACAGTGCATAATATCATTAAACGATTTAAGGAATCAGGAGGAATTTCAGTGCGTAAAGGCCAAGGGTGCAAGCTTAAGCTGAACGCCCGTGATCTTCGATCCCTCAGACGACACTGCATCAAGAACCGCCACTCAACAATAGCTGATATAACCACATGGGTGAGGGATTACTTTGGCAAACCTTTGTCAGGCACTACAATACAGAGTTACAGTCCTGCTCACCATTATTGGCACCCATGAAGTTTAAGTACATAATGTGGAATATCTCCTGGAAAAAAATGAATCAAGTGTAACAGCTTTTTTCTATAGGGAACTTGTGTTTGATACAAAAGAGCAAATGATAAACAACATTTAAAACTAAAAACAATGGGAGAGAAAAAATAGAAAAACCTAAAGCTTGCTGTGGCACTGGTATTGGCACCCTTTACAGTAAATCAGTATGGAAACACATTTTGACTCACCTGTGCTAAATCACAAATGAGAATCACCTGTGATAAGTTGTCAGTGCCCATGTGACATTAATTACCCAATGAATGATGACTTCAGTGTTTTAAAAAGCCACATGTTATTCCCTGTTCCTTTGTCACAATGGTGAAGACTAAGGAGCTGTCTGAGGACATCAGAAGTGCTATTATTAGCAAACACAAGACCTCCAAAGGGTATAAGTCCATCTCCAAAGACCTTGGTATCTCTGTTTCAACAGTGTGCAATGTTATTAAGAAGTTTGCCAAGCATGGAACAGTCAAGAACCTCCCTGGATGTGGAGGGAAGAGGAAAATTGATGAGAGATGTCTTCGAAGTTTGGTGCGAATGGTGGAAAAAACACCATGTCAAACATCCAAAGACCTGAAGGCCAACCTGGAACAGTCTGGGGTCATGGTTTCAATAAGTACCATACGGCGCACACTAAACCAAGCAGAGCTTTATCGGCGAAGGCCAAGAAAGAAACCATTGCTAAAGAAAAGACATAAAAAGGAATGACTCAACTTTGCCAAAGAGTACCTGGACAAACCACAATCCTTCTGGGAAAATGTTCTGTGGACCGATGAAACAAAAATAGAGCTTTTTGGCAATGCACACCAACAGTTTGTTTACAGACGGCGCAATGAAGCGTATAAGGAAAATAACACCCTACCTACAGTTTAGCATGGTGGATGATCCATAATGCTGTGGGGCTGTTTTGCTGCGTCTGGTACTGGGGGCCTCGACCGTATCACAGGAATCATGAAATTGGAGAATTATCAAGAGATTTTAGAGCGAAATGTCCTACCCAGTGTAAGAAAACTTGGTTTGAGTCGAAGATCATGGGTCCTCCAGCAAGACAAAGACCCAAAGCACACATCCAAAAGCACGCAGGAATGGTTGAACAGGAAGAAATGGACTGTTTTAAAATGGCCAGCAATGAGTCCTGATCTCAATCCCATTGAAAATCTGTGGGGTGAGCTGAAATCTGTCATTGGGGAAAAAGAACCCTGCAAACATTCAAGAGCTCGAACAAACTGCAAAGGAAGAGTGGGAGAAAATACCAGCTGAGAAGTGCAAGAAGCTTATAGATGGCTACAAGAAACGTTTGGAGGCTGTCATCACTGCCAAAGGGTGTGCAACCAAATATTAAGGAGGGGTGCCTTTATTACTGCACATTCTGTTTTTTTCTGTTTCTTCTTTAAAATGACAACATGTAAGCTGAAAAACAATGTTCTTCATTATATTACTTTGGACCTCCAATTAAAAAATCCTGATAATATAAAATTGGTACATTTCCATTTATTTCTGAAGATATTGTACAGGTTATGCAAAAAATGAAGGGGTGCCAATAATGGTGAGCAGGACTGTACATGCACGAATGCCACTTAAAACTTTACTGTGCAAATAAGAGGCCTTATGTTAACCATGTCCAAAAGCGGCGTAGACTTCTCTGGGCTCTGAGGCATCTAGGATGGACCATCACACAGTGTCCAGGTCTTTTTTGGAAAAAATGGACACCGTGTGCTTTGAACCACAGACAAAAAGGACCATCCAGACTGTTATCAGGAACAAGTCCAAAAGCCAGGGTCTGTCATGGTATGGGGTTGTGTCAGTGCCCTTGGCAAAGGTCATTTACACTTCTGTGATGGCAGCATTAATGCAGAAAAGTACATTGAGATCTTAGAGCAACATATGCTGCCTTCAAGACGTCATCTTTTCCATGGACGTCCATGCAAAACCACATGCTGCACACATTACAAAGGCATGGCTGTGAAAGAAGAGGGTACGGGTACTGGACTGGCCTGCCTGCAGTCCTGACCTGTTCCCAATAGAGAATGCGTGGAGAATTTTGAAACGAAAAATGCGACAACGACGACCCCGTACTGTTGCACATATTAAGACGTGTTTGCAGGAAGAATGGGACAAAATAAAACCTGAAACACTAAATCACTTGGTATCATCTGTGCCAAAACGTCTTTTAAATGTGGTGAAAAGGAACGGCAACATTACAAAGTGGTAAATGCTTTACTGTCCCAACTTCTTTTGGAATGTGTTGCAGGCCTGAAATGCAGGAATGGATGTTTATTAATAAATGAAATGAAGTCAAGCAGACAAAACATGAAATATCTCTGGTTCATCCTGTCTGCAATGAAATAAAAGTCAAAGTAAATGTAAGAAACTCAAAGTTAATCAAGCCAAGCAAAACAAACTAGCACTAAAGCAATCTGCCCTGTTAATCTTGAACTGCCAATGGAGCAGCAGAAATCTAATAGCCCTAATTAATGAACCATGTGATGGTCTGCATTTGGTCCGAGGGAAAGTGATGTAGCGGGACAGAGGGGGGATGCTGACGCACCAGGGATTTCTGTGCGCTGCACTGACATATGGGGTCTTTAAATCCCCACCCCCCATTCTCTTTACTTTACAACCACCCTAAAGATGGAGATCAATCAATCACAGAATCATTAGCATTGAGACTGGGATGTGCAGTTCTGCTGTTGTTCTGGTCTATCCGGAAATGAAGGGGGTTACTCAGGAAAGGGGGTGTGATTACAGTCTCTGTTCTTTCTCTGCTAATAACTGTACAAACACAGTAAAACCATCACACTGTCATAATAATACTACAGGCTTCTGTAAAATCAGCATAAACATGTATTACTAGTATTATTGTCTCTACAGAGCAGGTGTGGCCCAATGGCTATCACTGACTGGTCGAACGATTAGATAGTATCTGCTAAATTGTGTCCACTGTGGGCTCGGTTTTATTACATCTTTATAAAAGCTGGGGTCACAGGGGGTACACGTGCTCCTTTGTGTGTTTATTAAATTCTTAATAGCTGCTGCAGTGAGAATATAACAAATTATATTAAAAAAATATAACTAATATATACACTGATCAGCCATAACATTAAAACCACCTCCTTGTTTCTACACTCACTGTTCATTTTATCAGCTCCACTTACCATATAGAAGCACTTTGAAGTCCTACAATCACTGACTGTAGTCCATCTGTTTCTCTGCATGCTTTGTTAGCCCCCTTTGTTAGACACTGACATGGTGGTGGTGTGTTAGTGTGTGTTGTGCTGGTATGAGTGGATCAGACACAGCAGCGCTGATAGAGTTTTTAAACGCCTCACTGTCACTGCTGGACTGAGAATAGTCCACCAACTAAAAGCACTGTGACCACTGATGAAGGTCTAGAAGATGACCAACTCAAACAGCAGCAATAGATGTGCGATCGTCTCTGACTTTGCATCTACGAGGTGGACCAACTAGGTAGGAGTGTCTAATAGAGTGGACAGTGAGTGGACATGGTATTTAAAAACTCCAGCAGCGCCGCTGTGTCTGATCCACTCATACCAGCACAACACACACTAACACACCACCACCATGTCAGTGTCACTGCAGTGCTGAGAATGATCCACCACCTAAATAATACCTGCTCTGTAGTGGTCCTGACCATTGAAGAACAGGGTGAAAGCAGGTTAAAAAAGTATGTAGAGAAACAGATGGACTACAGTCAGTAATTGTAGAACTACAAAGTGCTTCTATATGGTAAGTGGAGCTGAGAAAGTATGCTATAGCCTCAGGACTTAGCTACATAAAATGCACATTAACAATAATATGAGGAATGGCTAAAAGGAAACGAGAGGAAAAAATGGGCAGGAAACTAACCAGTCAAGCAGCTCAACTTCATAGCTACATGAAAATGAAAGCTAATTTGCTCACCCTGTAAAATGTAAAACAAGTCATACTAGTACCTACTTTCCACACCGATAATTACAGACAATTTATGATCTGGGTTATTGGGTGTGGTGTTCTGTTCTTATTTTTCCGGTAAATCAGAACAGTAGGAAGAATTAAAAATGGACTTTCATCATATTTTAGTGTATTTTACTTGGTACATATACATGAGAGTATATTTATTACCCATTTGTTTTATAGCTTTTAAATGAATGCATAAATACATTGTAAACAAACAAGTTTCACCTCTCAGTTGGTGCCACTACTATTACAAAAATATTACTAGTTTTTGTAGTGAATAAATCACTAATTAAGACAATGTAGAGATTATCTTTGGTAATAGGTTTAACTATCCTGTAAACACTAGGAGTAAAGTACATTGTATACAAGAATTCTAGACAATAGTCAAGGTTGTAGAGAAGGAACCAGTTCTCACGGGGCATAACAGACTTGCTCATTACCATTCACTTGATTTATGGTAGATGCTCCACTAACTGGCATATTTTTGAAATTCAGGTTAAAGGTAATACCTGGCAAAAACCTGAGCAGACATGGCAAAACATGCGGAACTTTACTTATCCATAGATCACCCATAGAACCTATAGATGGACTACAGTCCAGTTATCAGCAACAGTTTTTATCAGCTCCACTTACCATATAAAAGCACTTTGTAGTTCTACAATTACTGACTGTAGTCCGTCTGTTTCTCTGCATGCATTGTTAGCCCCCTTTCATGCTGTTCTTCAATGGTCAGGACCCCCACAGGACCACTACAGAGCAGGTATTATTTAGGTGGTGGATCATTCTCAGCTCTGCAGTGACACTGACATGGTGGTGGTGTGTTAGTGTGTGTTGTGCTGGTATGAGTGGATCAGACACAGCAGCGCTGCTGGAGTTTTTAAATACCGTGTCCACTCACTGTCCACTCTATTAGACACTCCTACCTAGTCGGTCCACCTTGTAGATGTAAAGTCAGGGACGATCGCTCATCTATTGCTGCCGTTTGAGTTGGTCGTCTTCTAGACCTTCATCAGTGGTCACAGGACGCTGCCCACGGGGCGCCGTTGGCTGGATATTTTTGCTTGGTGGACTGTTCTCAGTCCAGCAGGGACAGTGAGGTGTTTAAAAACTGATCCACTCATACCAGCACAACACACACTAACACACCACCACCATGTCAGTGTCACTGCAGTGCTGAGAATGATCCACCACCCAAATAATACCTGCTCTGTAGTGGTCCTGGGAGAGTCCTGACCATTGAAGAACAGCATGAAAGGGGGGTAACAAAGCAAGCAGGGAAACAGATGGACTACAGTCAGTAATTGTAGAACTACAAAGTGGAGCTGATAAAATGGACAGTGAGTGTAGAAACAAAGAGGTGGTTTTAATGTTATGGCTGATCAGTGTTTATATATATATATATATATATATATATATACACAGTACCATGTACTTTTTGTTTGTTTATTAGGATTTTAATGTCATGTTTTACACTTTGGTTACATTCATGACAGGAACTCATTACACAAGGTTGATCAGCTCACAAGGTTATATCAAACACAGTCATTGACAATTTAGTATCTCCAGTTCACCTCACTTGCATGTTTTTGGACTGTGGGGGGGGAACTAGAGCTCCCGGAGGAAACCCACACAGACACGGGGAGAACCAGTACCATTTAAGTACAGTACTGTATATATAATTACACATACGATGATAAAGCATTTTTTTTTTTTTAGAATAAATTAATACATAAAAGATAAATTGCTGGACAGAGAACCAGTTCTACACATGACCCAACCCCTGGGCTATTGTCCAGCATTCACCTGCTCATTAACACGCCCATGTTCATTATGACGTGGATCATTCTGGGTGTTCACCGCGACCACATGCAATCTGATTAAGCGGTATCAGAGATATGTGAGCTAAATCCAGCCTTACAATAAACTATACGTGTTGTACCTTTATTATATGTACTTCTATTAAACCACACTGATAATGATCATTTAGCTCAGTTCAGTGAGTTTAGCAGACATCCTATTTAAGACATTATCCCTATGTACGCAGGACGCATATTATAAAACAGTAATATATATATATATATATTATATTGATCCCATTAGTACTCACCCTTCCCGAATAGAGCTCATCCAGCCCGGCGTCTATCCACTTCTCCACATCCAGCCGCCTCTGCAGCTCTTTTCTGTTATATTTGACTGTTACTCGGGCTTGTCTCTTTTGAACACTTAGTCCAGCTTCCCGTGATGAGCCTCTGCTGGGTGAATGAACTTTGTTGTTATATCTTCTTCCCACTTTGTTTGCAGCCATGTCTCGCTTTACTGTCTGTATGTAGCGTAAGCAGATAAGACATGAAGCTGTATGTAGAGAAAGTGCTCCAGAAAAGCATGTGGACCGACTTCTGAATCTGAACGACAGAAGGAAATCACTGGGTCCTAGTGCCGCTGTGTTTAAACCTTCGCAGAGGCAGGGTGGGGCTGCATGGATAATCAGTCAGAGCAAATGTACAGTCGACCCTTGACTTACAAATGTAGTTGGTTCCGAAGGGCTGTTCTTAAGTCAAAATGTTCGTTAGTTAAGCCTTTTTTCCCATAAGGAATCATGTAAACAGAATTAATCCGTGCCAGACCTCCCAAACCACGCCCTTACCTAACCTTTCTAATGTCTTAAATGGTCTTTTTTGTTATAAATACAAGTATATTTTCCCTTAATCTTAAATTGTAGAATAGACATTCGTGTAATAAACAATAATAAACAATACACAGTAGTACTGTATTGTCCATAAAACACACACCACATTTCAGTACAGTACGTGTGCTGTGCTGTACTATACTTCTTCTTCCTCGGCCTTTGTCCCGTTCGGTTGCGGGGTCGGCTCTCGGAGGATCGTGATCCGCATTGATTCGGCACAATTTTTACGCCGGGTGCCCTTCCTGACACAACCCTCCCTATTTTATCCGGGCTTGGGACCGGCACTACAATGCACTGGTTTGTGCATCTAGCGGCTAGGTATCTATATACAACAGTTAGTTCCGACCTTACAATCTGACTGGTTGAGAAGCGTTCTAACCGCGCTGATATTCGTGATAACAGCACGGCCTTTTCACACCACAACTGTATTACTCCGCTGACGTGTCGCCAGTAACGACAAGCTTCAAGCACACAAGCCGGACTGTTTGATGCCGATGCACATCCTACAGAGCAGCCTTTTTTTTCTAACTGCACAATGAACGGAAGTGTGCAGATTAACATATACAAATAAAGCAATAACTCTAATAAATAACTAAATTCTATCTTTTAATTCTTAATAAATTTTATTTTTTAGCTTTTTCTCCTTTTCCTTTCATCTTCGTTTATTCATATTTGCTTATTATTTTTATTCCAAACTAGCGTTACTATATATATATATTACTTGAACATTTATTTAACTGATAAAAGTACAAGAAAACATGTTCAGTGTTGTCACGAACAAACCTAATTGTATTTTTTATATATAATTTCTAATAATCCATTTCTTATCTTTACCAGGGGTGACAATTTCAAAGGGGACTGTATAGTCTCTGTAAAGAGAATATCATTCATTTTTACTAACTGCTTCATCCTGTTAAGGGTTGTGGTGGGTCTGGTGCCTTTTGGTAACACTGAGTGCAAGACAAGAGTACACCTTGGGCAGGGCACCAATCAATTGTAGGACGAAGCACATTCACATACTCACACCTAATAGCAATTTAAAAGGTCATTTTCAGTCAACACAGTCAGAATTCTGAGTAAATTTATTTAGCAGTCTGGTGAAGTGTCATATTTATGCAATACTGGAAGGACATATACAGCACACACCACACACAAAAATGTTTTAATGAAGAACATACCACATTCCAGAATCCCTGGCCCTGGAGCCGAGACAACCTTACTACCGTTTGTGCAACAGTGCTACCTTCTTTTTGAAAATATTGTTCAATATTGTTTGTGACTGTAATCAATTGTAATTTAACCCTTTGTTAACAGTAAAATAACATTAAATGTTGAAAGCAATTGAAGGAATACGCACATCATTTATATTTAAATAAAATATTGAGACATCCAAAGACTCCACTGACCTGCAAGAAAAGTAATAAAAATATTAAAATATATTAAAATAGCCTAACCGTTTGTACATAACAATACATTTTGCATTACATTTAATATTTTGGTATTGTACAATAACCCCTAGCTCTCTCTTTAACCAATAAAACGATGTTTGCAAACTCCACTGTACAACTTGACCACAGGCCTGTTGTAGAAAAGTGGACGACTTTATATATCTCCTCTTCCAGTTTGCCTATAACGTTGGTTTAGCAACCAGTATTTCCTGGAATCCACTGTTTTAATTATTTCTCTGAAAGCTTCTTTCTCGATTGTCTATAAATGAATCGTGTCCTTGCATATGTGGACTGTTATTGCATTCGTAATGTCGTTGTTTGCAACAGCCATGGCTCGACAAACCATACAGTATATAGTGTTTCATTCTGTTCTAAACTGCCGAAATGCCTCATTTATTTGGCAGGTTTCTCCGGTGCATATTTGGTCTTCCTCTTTTCATCCTCCATCTGTTTTTGTTATTTTTTTTCCCCATATCGAGGTAACCTCTCATCTGTTAACACTGTAATGCTAACGCTACCTGGCTAACTCGTGAGCTGTATCTAATCTGCACAACGCTCCATGGTGCTTTTTAGCGGCGAACAATATTATATAATTTGCTGCCTACTGAAGCCTACAGCTGTTGTATTATCTATGCTATGTTATGGTGGTATTTGAGGAATCAAAAAATGGTATACCAAATGTACTGTTACTAAAATTTTGCAGGATTAATAATGCAGTCCAGTTTTAACCAGTTGAGAGAAATAAAACTTTACATACAAAGATAAACATCATCATATGGAGCTGACGATCTTAAACAACTTCCAGACTCTGGTTGGTGACATCTTGGATGAGCACTGTAACAAAACAGACAAGATGTGGGTGTGACATCACCTGAAGCATGACTGATTTAATATAGTTATATTATATGCTAACCCTGAAACTGGCTGTGTTCATTGAGGTAATTGGACTTCAGATAAGACATGATGTCTTTAAGACACAAAGAGAAACTGATTTTAAAAAAGTCTGTTTATCCAGAGGTTAAGTATCGTTGACAGACTAAGACAGGTGGGGATGCTACAAGTCTTTTGCTGCGTGTGGTGTTAGAGGTGTGGGAATAAAGGCACACGACAAGGTAGAGGTCACTTTACCTGTTTAGTCAGGACTTCAATGAGCGCTACAACACTTTAGACTGCCTAGCTCCAGCACCTGTGCTACCTATTGGGTTCAACGCTGGGGCCATACGGCGAGTATAAACCGGGTGATGCATTCTGATTGGCTGAGCTGAATGTAACTCACATATCGCCGCTACAATATTGTAAATTAATAATAACGACCTGGCGAGTGCAGCCAATGAGGGGGCAGTGGGGTGGGGGGTTGAGTTCATGTCGTGGAGGGTCTTCCCACGCCATGGGCCCCAGTGCACCAGCCCCTCTGCTCCCCCTGTAGTTACGCCCCTGCTTCCTTCTGCATCAAATCTCTTCTTGGACATTTTGGGATTACATGGGTCACAAAATCGACATGCATTGTGGAAGATGTAGTTTATGTACAACTTTACATTATATTTTAGAACAATCATACTCCTTTTAAGCTCTCATGTGCCACATAAAATGATGTGGGGGTCTTGAGTTTGACACGTGGATTAGACGGTCATTTGCAGGAGTGATGTTGGATAAACTATTCTTTATTTTATTAATAAAAAATTCATAAAATCATGACACATTTTAAACGACTTAGTAAGACTATGAACTTCTAGAAATAATGTCTGTAATAAATGTAAATGAAACCAAATTAATAGCAGCTGTAATAGAAACTGTATCAGATTAGTCCCTGCCCATTAGTTTGAATAATGTACATGCACACATGTATTTTCCTATAATTCTTTCAGATATAACAAAGCACCACAGACATTATACTAGGGTATTTGCATGGATCTTTTAATGTTTTTTAAACCTTGTGTGGATCATGGTATTAATACCAAATTAAGCATATGAAATCTGAAATAACACATAAACTCACTATCAAGCACTGTTAGTGCTATTTGTCGCTTCTCCAAAGCATTGCCCACTTCTCCCATCAGCCAAGGAAGAAATCCAGTCTCTATATCTGTTGTGTAAAAAGTAACGACATAAAAGCATAAAATGCAGACAGGTTTTATCTGTAAACATTACATTTTCAGCATTTAGCAGACGCTTTTTTACCCAAAGCAACTTACAGTACTATGACCGTATACAGTCTAAGCAACAGAGGGTTAAGGGCCCAACAGTGGCAACCTGGCAGCAGTGGGGCTTGAACCAGTGACCTTTCGATTACTAGTCCAGTACCTTAACCTCTAGACTACAACTGCCCTACATAGTACAGCCCAGATTTAAAAAGAAACAAAACCCATTATACAGTAGTATGCAAATTAATTAAAGTAGCATATTTACACAGTAAATGTTATAAAAATGATCATTTACCCCTTTTGTAATAAACTTTGCACAGAATAGCATGATTTTCACCGTCCGTTGTTTATGCAATACTATAAGCAGAGTAAATAGCTACAGCTAATGCACACTCTGTCTGTGGCCAGTATAGTTTAACTTTTACATGTTAACATTTGCAGTGTATATAATGTATATTGCAAATGTTAATATAAAGTTTGCACAAATTCCAATCGGATGGTTCGGACTAGGGTTCTATTGCTACGTATTAGATGTGCATTGATCATTTAAAGCATGAATAAAAGAAGCCCAGAATTAAATCTACAATATCAAGATTTATCTCAATCTGTGACATATGAAAAGAACTCTTTAAAAAAGTGCTTTAAAGTATGCTTAAAAAGAGGCATACCTCTCTGCACTGGGTCGTAAAAATATCCGTGGTCTCTCAGATTGGAATAGACGGAGGGAAGAAGGTCAGCCAGATATTGTTGAGTGAATGTTCTAGCAGCAATTTTATCTGCAAGCTCTTTCTCCTTCTGTAGGGCTAATCTTTGCTGCTTAATCCTGCGATCCTGCAATTAAATAAACACAATTGAGAATGGTGCAGACAAAAAAATATTTTAAAATTAGGTTTTTTATGGCCGGGAGAAAACAAATGGGCTGCAAAGCACCATCTAGTGGTCCACTGACCCAACCTGAAGTGAAGACATTGGCCTTATTGGGCCACTTTTAATTACACTAATTATGTCAGGATCTCTATTGTTTTAGATTGTGCTTTGAGATGCACCACATATTTGGCAACATATGTTTCCCAAAATGAATATGTACCCTATAGATTACACAATGCCTTCACATATGTGCAAGTTACCCATGCCATTGACATTTTGGCACTAATACACCCCAGTGCAATGACAGATGCTCACTTCTGAAGTTTGTATTGGTAACAATCAGCATGTTATTAGTTTATTTTATTTTTTTTATATTTTGTTTATGCATTTTCTCCCCTTTTTCTCCCTTTTAGCGCGTCCAATTGCCAGATTGTGTCATGCTTCCTCTCCACCAATGCCGATCCCCGCTCTGATTAAGGATAACGAAGCTAACCCACGCCCCCTCCTACACGTGGGCAGCAGCCGTATGTATTTTGTCACCTACACTTTGACAAGTGCAATGCGGATCAGTATTGTGTACGGAGAGACACACCCTGACGACATGCCATCGATCAGCCAGCAGAGGTCGTGATTGCATTAGTTATGAGAGAGTCCCTGTCCGGCTTTAATATCCCACCCCTATCTGAACAACAGGCCAATCGTTGTTCATGTGGCAGGCAGAGCTGAGATTCGATACGATGTATTCGAGATCCCAGCTATGGTGTGCTAGCGTGTGTTTTACCGCTGCGCCACCTGAGGTTCACGCCCCCCCCCCCCATGCTGTGAATCCTTTAATACTGTTATACATTGTAGATGGTAAAAATTCTTTGAAATGTTATGTTAAAAATGCTGTTTTAAAAGTGTTTTTGCAAAATTGACACATTTACCCTTTCTTACTTTCTTATACGCAGAATAAAATATAAAAACCATAGACACAAATGTAACTTAAACCATAAATAACTTTAAACTTTACCTTCTCCTCACGGTAACGTCTCTCCTGCTCCTCCAGTCTCTGAACCTCCACCAGCTCAGCATTACGCAACTCCTGGAATGCTCGCTGTTGAGCCCTCAAAGCTGCTAACTCTTCCTCTTCAAGAACTTCCAGCAGAGCCTGTTCCATGGTCTTTCCTACCAACACCTCTAACACAGGCTTCACCTCCAGGTCAAAGTCAAACAGCTGAGTCCAAGACAAAGAGCAGTAAAAGTTTTTACTTACATATACTTTGATACTATTTGGACATCCCTCCTAATTAGTGAGTTTTTTCATGTTTCATTTTTTGGTTTGTTTATTTATGACACCTTAGCAAATAGTTTGATCCAAAGCAACAGTTGGGACCCAATACAACTGAAGTAATTAAGAGTTAAAGGCTGTGAGCATGGGCCCAACAATGACAACTAGAGATGTACCGATCGGGGTTTTTGGCACCGATTCCGATCTCCGATCTCCTTTCAGGGACATGGACATTTATTTTAGCAGTAAATAAAATAAATAAACTTAAAAAGAGCCTCAGCGGATAAACCGGAGCAGCGCGCGCGTGTGTGTGTGTGTGTGTGTTTGTGCCTTTAGAAGAGACGCTTTGTTCACAGTATCGCTATAAGTGATTCATTGATTCATGAGTTGATTCGTTTTATGTGAAGCGTAAGTTTCTCTTCTCAGTTATCTCTCCGTGTTTACTGTTATTAATTAAATGTCGTGGTTTTAAATAAACACCAGATACTACAGAACATTTTGTGTGACTCTCTTACATTAAAAAGCTTCATTAAACTGCTATTACCACAGATCTGTAACCGACCGTCAGACTCATTCCGTCTAAGGAGCTAAAAGTTTTCTGATCCTAAAAGTTCAGCAGATGATCCTGAACTAACGAATTTGCTAATGAATAAACTTTTGCCTCGGATTGGCTCTGTAACATTTTCTGTTCTCATCTACATCACAAGTAAGAACCGCTCACGATTTACCAAAGTGAACCAGGAGTTTATATAACGTGCTGATAGAATCGACTCAGATGTGACCGGGTTGAATTATCTTTTTAAAGTAAATATTACAATCAGCAAAATTACATCGTATGTATGATGCACAACGTTAATGATGTTATTTTAGGTCATGAAGAGCTTTCACTGTGGTTTCTGTACGATGGTTGATGAATGGTGATGTGATGGTTGGCGCTTCGTAGCTCAAAGTCTGGATCAATCCACTGAGCTGTTAACTTAACATGGTCTTTATATATCACACGATCGGATCGGATCGGCTACTTTTAGGAAATATCGGCCGATCGCCGATAGCTTATTTTGATTAAAAATCGGCCGATACCGATTCGTAGCCGATCGATCGTCCCATCTCTAATGACAACCTAGTAGATCTTGATTTGATATGTATGGTGTGAGCTTTGGTTTGCACCATGTCATTAAAAGACCAAATCTGAAAAGCCATTTCTTCTATCCAGAGACCACTTCCATTTAATTCCAGGCCAAGGATGGTTTATACAGTCTGCCCTCAATTCTGTGAATTTTTACTGCAGCACTAAAGGACCTCCATTAAAAATACATTGCAATGCCCTCTCTAAAAATAAATACTGCTGCAAATAGTGCCACAATTTTAAGAAAGGATGCCAAATCAAGCATTTCTGTCCACACAGTTACAAAAAATTATTTTCAGGTTTACCTTAGTCCATAGTTTTTTAGAGTAAAGGTGTATCAAGACTTTCCTCCTAATTTGTGGGTTTTTACATCATCCCTACATATGTATGTTGTGTATATAAAATTTTTTTTTGGGTAACTCACTTTTATGTGGTGCTCTACTGTGGTTCAAATGTACTACTGAATACTTTTAAGGTAAAATGATATGTTACTAAAGTGTGGTGGTTTTGCATAATGTTTTTTTTGTTGTACATGGCAGAGATGGGGACTCGAGTCTGCGACACACGGCGACTTCGGACTCGACGCAGACTCATTTCAAATGACTCTGACTCAACTCAAGACTCGCAAAAATGACTCGTAAACAAGAGTCCCTAGCGTCAGCATAATATTTTGATCTGGGACACAGCCTCTTCTTGTGAGGCATCACAACATTCGGAAAGCATGAGTATGATAATGAAAGTAAAATTGGATTGGAATCTCACTTAAAATGGTGGAATACCCTACATAGTGCACTTCACAGGAACAACTGGGGTGAATGGAACGCTCCTACAGAATTGGCACTAATGGTTGAAAGACCGCTTTCTGAACCAATCAGACCTTCTGATTTAAATTTAATAAGAAATGCTGTTATTTGCATTTATTCAGTTTGCGTCACACAGATGATGTGTTAATGAAACGCTTGATTGGCTTTCTAACGAGTTCGTGTTTTACTTCACAACCAGGAAAAGTTTGGAGGTTTTTAATTAAGCACATTTACAAAATAACGGATTCTATTCCTAATGGGACACACACTTATAAATTTAACAGCATCTGGAAGAACATAAGCTAAGGTAAGAGGTGGTTATGATTTTTTTGCTGTGTTTTGGATTTTGGCCGCTGTGCCGTGATTTATCGCACGCTTGTGTTTTGCAATGAAAACAAAACGTATCAGTTTAAGCTTTTAACTGGTACCTTCTTGTTATGTAAATTACATTCATTTGCACAATGACTAGGAAAGTAAAAGTACTAAGTAAAACGGCAAATTACAGTCGCTAATCTGTTGTTTTCTATCTGAATGTACATATTATTTGTTTATTTCTACGCTACATTTCCAATATATGTTTTGTGTATATTATATTGACTCGTGACTTGACTCAGACTCTAGCCTACAGACTCGTGACTTGACTCGGACTCGTATTTTGTGACTTGTGAACATCTCTGGTACACGGTTAATACATCCAGTCAACGCTACCTTATTACACAGGCTTTGTACCTATGCACCAATGTCATAGTATTATTTCCTGCCCTAATAAAAAGGTAACATTTGGGCCCTTGTACTTATGTGTTTTTATTTTTCATTTTCTGTTTTATTAGCCATTTATTAAAACATTTGTGCATTTAGGACTATAAAATTGGTCCCAATCAAGACACCCTGCTGATGAAAAGCATTTCTACATAATGAATTCAAGCTAATGTCCATTTATTTACCATTTGATTTAGGTTCACTTAACATATAAGTGCACTTTTAACGTACACGTTTTTTGCACAGCAGTGACACCACATGGACGATGCTTGGTTGGCACAGCATCCATAAACATTGCTGAGCTAAAATATCAATTCAAAAATGTTGTCTTTTTGGCATTTGAACTGTGTTAAAACAAGCAAATGATAATAGAAATTGTAACTTCATTGGTGGTAAGGACTAAATATTAGGCATACATGTTAAATCTTGTTGAGAATGATTGAGTCATTTGTACCTCTCCTTTTTCTATTTGTGTTGCTACATCTTTCCCAGTTTTGGCAGGAATAAATACGGGAGTGGCTGGTTTATCCAGGAAGGCATCTGTCTGACATTCCACACTGGTCTCCTCAATATGATCACTCAGCTCTTCCAAGTATAGCTCTAAAATACACAAGACGTTCAGTCACAGCTTTGTGCACATTAGTGCATGCAATATTAAAACATCCTGATATACAGTAATAAAGTCCTGATTTTTTAGACTGGCTGTGTAAACCATACAATTCACAAACATGCACAAACAAAATATGTTAGCTAAGTATTTAGAATTTGTATTTAACTAATGTTATTTATTTATTAGTTTTTTACTTTCTACGAGAATAATGAAAATAATAAAAAAATAATAATACAAATAAAAAATGAAAATAAAAATGACATACGGTATACTTTAAAAGGTTAATTTTGCAAGGCCATTTGCCATTCTTTAAACTACTTTTTATATTGTAGAAGATTTGGCTATGAATTTTAAACATTACCACAGGTAAAGAGTACCATAGATAGAGTACAGTTTTTTATTTATTTTTTTTTTTTTACCCCTTTTTCTCCCCTTTTTTAGCGCATCCAATTGTTCAATTAGCATCGCGCTTCCTCTCTGTCTATGCCGAACCCTGCCCTGACGGAGGTGATTGAAGCTAACCCGTATCCCCTCTGAAACACGAGCAGCAGCCAGATGCATCTTTGCCACCCACACATTGACGAGTTTGGCGCCACCTAGCGTTGCATGCGGAGAGACACACCCTAAGGGCACCCTCTCCCATCTCTGTGTAAGCGCCTCCAATCAGCCGGCAGAGAACGCAATCGCATTCTGACAGAGAGAGACCCACATCCGGTTCTTTGTCCCACCCCCCACATGAGCAACCGGCCAATCGTTGCTCATACAGCCACTCAGCTTCGAACCGGTAAAGCAAGGCTGGATTCGATACCACGCTCTCAGAATCCAGCCCTGGTTGCAGCGCGTTTCTTTTTACCGCTGCGCCACCTGAGCGGCGATAGAGTACAGTTTTGTGATTCAATTCGAAAGTTTGTTTTAATTCCAAAGACCTGTGTATATATATATATATTTTTATACAGTGATAGTCAACAACAATTGGCAATGACATTCCAATTTCAGTTCTGCTGGTAATGGCATTCCAGACCTATACAATACTTTTTTACCTATACTCACTGAACTAGATTTTTGTCATCGTTTGAGAATGGTAAAATATCATCATGGCCTTTAACTGTTTTTTTTCTAATACTTTATGTGGTTTTCTGTAACATTAAACTATAAATATCCTTTTATGTACTGAATTGGATATGTCCCTCATAGGGTAAATGCAACCACCTTAACATTCATTAAAAAATATCTATAATATTTAATTATGTGTAATTAAGTGTCCTGTTATAAAGAAAAGATAAAAAGCACTGTGTAGGATATACACCGATCAGCCATAACAGGACCACCACAGAGCAGGTATTATTTAGGTGGTGGATCATTCTCAGCACTGCAGTGACACTGACATGGTGGTGGTGTGTTAGTGTGTGTTGTGTTGTGGATCAGACACAGCAATGCTGATGGAGTTTTTAAACACCTCAATGTCACTGATGGACTGTGACCACTGATGAAGGTCTAGAAGATGACCAACTCAAACAGCAGCAACAGATGAGCGATCGTCTCTGACTTTAAATCTCTAAGGTGAACTTACTAGGTAGGAGTGTCTATTAGAGTGGACAGTGAGTGGACACGATATTTAAAAACTCCAGCAGCACTGCTGTGTCTGATCCACTCATACCAGCACAACACACACTAACAAACCACCACCACCATGTCAGTGTTCTGTGGTGGTCCTGTGGGGTTCCTGACCATTGAAGAACAGGGTGAAAGCATGCTAAAAAAAGTATGGAAAGGAACAGATGGACTACATTCAGTAATTGTAGAACTACAAATTGCTTCTATATGGTAATTGGAGCTGATAAAATGAACAGTGTGTGTAGAAACAAGGAGGTTATGGTTGATCGGTGTAGTTACTAGAGTTATTGTCAACCTTTAAATTAGCTGAGCCACAACAGGCTGCACACATGTATTACTATATAATGAATTTAAACCTAAAGAGTAATAGTGTAGGCCTTAGTTACTTGTATTATGGACCACGGGTTTAAGAACCTCAAGAAACCAATTAAAATAATTCATGATTAGTTACCAGTCTGCACATCAATGTGTTTTCTGTCTTCAGGTAAATTTGGGCTTCTTGAGTAAGGCTGGTCTTTTGCATGCTTTCTCAATGTGGCTCTTCTTCTAGCCTCCTGCTGTCGCTGGTGCTCAACTGGGTCGGGCTGAGAGGTCTGTTAAATATAAATTGTCCAAATGGAGTTAAATAAAAGTATTACAGGAAATTAAATGTTTCATTATATAAATAAATAAATTGCAACCTTTTCACTTAGCTGTAAGATCATGGTGTTTCATAGAACACTTTATTTTTCTAAGTGAATATTTGAAAAATACAACCCCAAATCAGAAAAAGCTGAGACAGTATGGAAAATGCAAATAAAATAAAAATGCAGTGTTCCTTACATTTACTTTTACTTTGATCTCATTGCATACAGTTTGAACCTGAGATATTTCATGTTTTATCTGCTCAACTTCATTTCATTTGTTAATAAACATCCATTCCTGCATTTCAGGTCTGCAACACATTCCAAAAAAAGTTGGGACAGGGGCATTTTTGGGCTAGAAATGAAGTGCAAAAACTAAATAATGATGTGATTTTAAACAGCTGATGTCAACAGGTGATTGTAATCATGGTTTGGTACAAAAGTCTTTAATGAGCAAAGATGATCAGAGGATCTCCAGTTTGTCAACAAATGTGTGAAAAAATGATTGAAATGTTTAAAAACAATGTACCTCAAAGAAAGATTGGAAGGGATTTGCATATTTCTCCCTCTACCGTGCATAATATCATTAAACCATTCAAGGAATCAGGAGGAATTTAAGTGAGTACAGACCAAGGGCGCAAGCTGAACGCTTGTGATCTTTGATCCATCAGATAGCACTGCGTCAAGAACCGCCACTCAACAATAGCTGATATAATCGCATGGGCAAAGGATTACAGGAAGAACGGGACAAAATAAAAGCTGAAACACTAAATCACTTGGTATCCTCGGTGCCAAAACGTCTTTTAAGTGTGGTGAAAAGGAATGGCAGCATTAGAAAGTGGTAAATGCTTTACCGTCCAGACTTTTTTTGTAATGTGTTGCAGGCCTGAAATGCAGGAATGGATGTTTATTAATAAATAAAATGAAGTTAAGCAGACAAAACAAGAAATATCTCAGGTTCATCCTGTCTGCAATCAAATAAAAGTCAAAGTAAATGTAAGAAACCTTTTCTGATTTGGGGTTGTATTCTATTTAAATCTAGATGAATAAAACAAACTCAAAATATATAAATGTGTCTTCTTTGCTTATGCCATTGTGATTCATGTAGTTTAAGAAGTACAAAAATAATGTCTTGTCATTGAAATATGGAAACAGGGATTTTTTGTTTTTTCAGTATTTGTCTACAATGTGTCAGCTAAGCTAAAACAGAGTAAACGTATTTTTTTGTCTTTAAGACTAAACATACAATTATAAAAGTAAATTAAATAAACTTTATTAAATGTAGCATGATATTACCTTCCTTTGTTGACAAAAGCTTTTGTATTACCTATCTATTATTGGCTTTAGTTTCTAATGTGTTTTGATGTAGTAAATACATTCATTGATTCATTTAACTCATTGTCTGTCTTACAGCCATTTCATCCTGGTCATCATATTTATATTAAATTAACAAATCTCTTTAGCCACACCTATTGCAAATATGTGTAAAATAAATGATACCTGTGTTGCTACAGTTTGGAGAAGGCCCTCTTATTGTTTCAGTATGACTGTGCACAAAGCAGGGTCATAAAGGCTCATAAATATGGTTTGTCAAGTATGGCGTGGAACAACTTCAGTAGCCTTCAGATAACTTCAGATACTTGACATCAACCTCTTTAACATATTTGGGATGAATTGGAACATTGATTGTGGGCCAGGCCTTCTCGTCCAACATCAGTTCACAATCTTACAAAATAAATCTTGTAAAAAAACTCCTCAGAGTTGTGGAGGCTGTTAGAGATGCATAATAATGCCCATGGTTTTAAAGTTAGATGTCCAACGTCATGTTTCACACTACATTCATGACAGAAACTGTAGTTATTCGTTACACAAGATTCATCAGCTCACAAGGTTATATCGAACACAATCATGGACAATATTGTATCTCCAGTTCACCTCACTTGCATGTTTTTGGACTGTGAGAGGAAACCGGAGCTCTCGGAGGAAACCCACACAGACACGGGGAGAACGCCCCACCTGGGGTGTCGAACTAAGTACTTTCTTGCTGTGAAGTGACAGTGCTACCCAGAGCTTCCTTCCCCACTGGCCAAGTAATGTTGGCATAAGTTGTGTTGGTGATTATTGAGAATTGGCTTTTCATTTATATTATTATAATATTTTTATTTCACTTATATAATAAGTTTGTACACTTAAGTCGTTTAAGTGTATAAATGCTTACGGGCGGCACAGTGCCTCACAGCAAGAAGGTCCTGGGTTCGATCCCCAGGCGGGGCGGTCCGGGTCCTTTCTGTGTGGAGTTTGCATGTTCTCATCGTGTCTGTGTGGGTTTCCTCCGGGAGCTCCGGTTTCCTCCCACAGTCCAAAGACACGCAAGTGAGGTGAATTAGAGATACAAATTTGACTGTTTTTGACATTAAACTTGTGAACTGATCATTCTTGTGTTACGATACCATTTCTGTCATGAATTTAAGTGTAAAACATGATGTTAAAATCCTAATAAATAAATAAATGGGTGATTCTTCAATTGCGGGCTCTTTTTACCATCTTAACTTTTGAAAAATAAAATTAGTAATAATTTAGTTTCAATTATGTCAAGATAATGCTTACATGCTTTAGAGCAGTGGTTCTCAAACTTTTTAGACCAAGTACCACCCATTATCAAACCAAAACTTCCAAGTACCACCTATGTTTCTCATCATGGCACACATTAATTAGGTGTGTGTGTATATATTAGTGGTGGGAATTATGGCTTCTTGAAGGGAGTCGGATCTTTTGGCTCGGTTCCTTTTAAAGAGCCGTTCAAAGAAATGGCTCTTTGTTCTTCGGGAGGCGCTACTGGGTAAACTATAAGACACCCCCGATATTAATATCAAATTTTGCTACCTTGCCTTAAATGTATTCCTAATTCAAACAACACTTAAACGAGAAAAAAAAGTTACTTCAAAAGGAAAAAAACTACAGAGAAGAGACGTACTGTGGTTGCATCGCATTAAGTTTCAGAACAATCCTCTCTTGTGCAGAGATGTGACTGTGTTTGTTTCTGCTTTAAAACATAAGCGCCATGAAATAATCAGATTTAACACAATTAAACAAGTTTATAGTTTATTTCTCAATTATTTGCCATTATACTACTAGCTCTCTCTCTCTCTCTCTCTGTGTGTGTGTGTGTGTGTGTGTGTGTCTCGCTCGCTCTCCGTGATACTGAAAGTGTTTCGGATTTGAATATCGACAATAAACAGCTCTTATTACAATTTACGATTAATTCCCTCTACTGATGTGAAGCTGAATGGGTGGATTACAGTCTAGAACTGCGCAGAAATAAAAGACTCGGTTCCTTTCGTTCATTTCAAAGATCCGTTCAATAGAATCGGATCGTTCGCGAACGACTCATCACTAGTATATCTGCAGTTACCACTGAGCATTTCAGTGAGTGCGCCTGTTTAGCGGAGCAGCCTCGTGATGTCAGGAACGAGATCAGTGAGATTCAAACGCAGATCTGCTCTGATAAAAGTGAGAGAGCTACTGATAACTTTACTGATAACTTTTCTGAAATTTCGAGATGGAAACCGCGAACGTGAAGTATAAACGTAATGAAGTACGGTGGCTGCGTAGCCCCGAATATTTTTAAAAACACATTCGTTTTAATTAAACTGATTTTATTAAAACAGAATTATAAGAACTTTGAAACAGATTTCATTAGTAATTTCCAAATTTTTTTTAATTTTTTTTTATTTATAATTATTAAATTATTAATTTTTTCGGTGCATGTAATTACTTTTCCGAGATTATCTGGCGTACCACCTCGTGCTGCTTCACGTACCACCAGTGGTACGCGTACCACAGTTTGAGAACCACTGCTTTAGAGCAAGGACTTAATGATGGCTACAATTGAGCTTATATAGAATTTTAATATTTCATATTTATTTGCGAAGTGGCATAGCAAAATGTCATTATGTAATGACGTGTTGCGGTAATGACAATTTTTACTTTTTTTAAGAAAAAAAACTAGCTAGGCCATGGATTTGCTAAAGCTAGTCAACAGCTAGTACAAGATGAACTTTACATACATATAAATAATGTGTAAATTTCTTTTTTTTTTTGGTAAAGCACTGCCATACTGATGTAAATGGTAATGACGCTGAATAAATATACTCTATGATCAGGAGGAATACATGATTAAATTACTCACATTTCCAGACATTAAAATGTCAATCTTCTCTCATGGCTGGCATGTGCTTCCTTGCGAGTCTTTGTTTCCATGGTTACAACATAAACAAGCGTTACCTTCAAATGATTCCCTACAGAAACCGTACACTGTTGCGGTAATGACGATAATGCTGGGGACAGTCATATATTGCTCCAAAATATGCATAGGTTGTACAAATATGAAAAAAAAATTACATTTTGTTTCTTTTTAAGTTATTATAAACTCATATTAGTATAGTTATAATATAGTTGAGTGATATTTATACTTGATTTTAATGTACAGCACTTTGGTTGACACACGTTGTCTTTTAAATGTGCTATATAAATAAAGGTGACTTGACTCATATTGTGATTTTTATAATTAATTGATCACTTTTTAGCATTTTATTAGAGCAGAGAAGTTTTAAAGTCTGGGGACAAGGCCAAAGTAGCAAAATATTGATGTTTAAATCATCATAAAAAATGGAAATCATAATTATTTTGCTGTGTAATTTTTTTAGTGATGTAATGAATTATTATGAAGTATTTTTAACACAAATTTAAAACCTAGGGACGTAAAAGTTCCCCCAATTGAAGAATCACCCAAATATGTATGAATGCTTACAGTTGGAAGGATGTGCTGTGCATAGGTATTTCCCCTGACGACACGTCGATCGTACATGATGTTTCCATAGATCGTTTGTCCTTCATCTCTATATAATAAAAAGTATAAATAGAAAAGAAATCACAATTAAAGTAAACAATCGTGATACAGGTTTAGTAAGTTAAGAGCATAACATAGTATAAACATAAGCAGCACACAGCTAGTTAGTGAACTTGGCGATTCTACAGGATCTTACTGTATAGATGTAGAATCCCTGTATTTGTCGCGGTTAGGAACAGCACGAGGTCGACTAGAAAATATATATGTGCCATTTTGAGCGTCTCCCTGTGGCTGTAACACCGAAGTCATTCTTCCTTACTGTAATATTACATGAAAATAAACGTCTGACGGGTCACTAACTGCTTCAACAAGAGGAGCGTTATGGTAACGGTTATGGCAACTGTAACCAAGCATGACGCAAACAAACCCCGCCCCCTGTCCAGCCATAACATTAAAACCACCTCCTTGTTTCCACACTCACTGTTCATGTTATCAGCTCCACTTACCATATAGGAGCACTTTGTAGTTCTACAATTACTGACTGTAGTCCATCTGTTTCTCTACATACCTTTTTAGTCTGCTTTCACCCTGTTCTTCAATGATCAGGACCCCCACAGGACCACCACAGAGCAGGTATTATTTGGGTGGTGGGTCATTCTCAGCACTGCAGTGACACTGACATGGTGGTGGTGTGTTAGTGTGTGTTGTGCTGGTATGAGTGGATCAGATCTATCTATCTATCTATCTATCTATCTATCTATCTATCTATCTATCTATCTATCTATCTATCTATCTATAATATATATATATATATATATATATATATATATATATATATATATATATATATATATATATATATATATATATATATTTGGTATATTTTTCTAATCTCTTCTTGAGCCAAAACATGTCCACTCTATTAGACACTCCTACCTAGTTGGTCCACCTTGTAGATGTAAAGTCAGAGACGATCGCTCATCTATTGCTGCTGTTTGAGTTGGTCATCTTCTAGACCTTCATCAGTGGTCACAGGATGCTGCCCACGGGGCACTGTTGGCTGGATATTTTAGGTTGGTGGACTATTCTCAGTCCATCAGTGACAGTGAGGTGTTTAAAAACTCCAGCAGCGCTGCTGTGTCTGATCCACTCATATAATACACACTGACACACCACCACCATGTCAGTGTCAGTGCAGTGCTGAGAATGATCCACCACCTAAATAATACCTGCTCTGTAGTGGTCCTGTGGGGGTCCTGACCATTGAAGGACAGCATGAAAGGGGGCTAACAAAGCATGCAGAGAAACAGATGGACTACAGTCAATAATTGTAGAACTACAAAGTGCTTCTATATGGTAAGTGGAGCTGATAAAATGGACAATGTGTGTAGAAACAAGGTGGTCATAATGTTATGCCTTATCGGTGTATATATTGCGTTTGTAAGTTAAATGGAAACATTACTATTATAAATTGGTGTCTGTGATTCTGTGAGTGGGAATCCAGCGCATGCGCTTTAATGAGGCACAGTTACCGTGGTTACAGTGTAACACAGCAGGCTGAGTGAGAAGCTAAGAGAAGTGCTAACTTCGACAATTCTACTTTTGGGTAAGAATAAATACAGTTAAGTGAATTATTTTTAGACAAAATTAATAAAATTACTACACTTAACAAGCAACACTGTCAATTAATACATGACAAAAGACATTATGAAGAGGAATTAGTGCCAAATTGAAATGCAATTACTACAATGTATACTAAAGGGTCTAAATCAGGGGTCTCAAACTCAATTTACCTGGGGGCCGCTGGAGGTAGAGTCTAGGAGCGGCTGGGCCGCATCAAGTATTCCACAAAAAAAGGGTTTCAGGTATTCCAAACAAAAGTACAACTGATCAGAACTTCTCAATCTTTATTAATAACAGTTCAGAACATGAACAATTCTTCAGAACATAGGCTTCTTTTACCTACTCTTTGCTGCCAGAAACCTTCAAAGATCCATTATTCCCAGAATTGTCTTACATCTTGAAGGTTTTCATTTAGTGAAAGTCACAACACCTGTAACCGTGACTTGTTTTGAGTTATGAGATCTGCAGTATGATGTTGTTTGGTATTTGTTAGTGATGATAAGAAGGCTGGTCTATAGAATCCACAATTAATGCCAACTTCAGTGCTTATACAGTTTGAAAATGTTTTATGGGATGGTCTGTACTAAAATGACACATTACATTCCTAAATGCTTTAAATGTTCTATCAACATGTTTTTTCTATTATATTTCAATTAAAAACAGCTATTGTGAGATATATCCACTTGTCCTGTTTGCATTACACAGGAGAGACCCCCCCTGCTGTTAAGAATTTTTTTTTTACTAACACAAGTAACGAAGTAACGTTTACTCTGAGTATGTTTTAAATGAGTTACTTTTTTACTTGAGTAGGTTTTTAGACTAGTAATTTTACTCGTATTTCAGTAAAAAATGATTTGAAGTAGTAGTACTTTTACCTGAGTACAATATTTTAGTACTCTTTCCAATACCTGAGTGTTTGGGATATTATTCAGAAAGCCCTTTCTATATATTCTGAGAGGAATTAGAAAATTTTATCATTGTTCATAGCTTTTTTGAGCTATGAAGTTATAAGTTTTTCTTATCATTATTACATTTATCTCTCAGGTGTTTATACATTTCACATTCATAAATAAAGTGATCTAGATTTTATTCTTTCTGTTTACATCTGCTCTACCAAATCTCTCCGCCACTGAGCTAACTCTGGTGTCCATGTTACTTCACCTCTCTTAATTCTTAATATCAAGTGCATTGTCTGTTTTATATATTTTAAATTCTTGCTCTTTTTGATTAAATTGTTCTTGGTAAATTTGTTTTCTTTTGCGATCGCACCTTTCTGTCTTCTGTATCTTGCACTGGCTGACAGGATATATTTTCCTTCCACTTGGTGTCGCTCTGAATCACGTTTCAGCCAAGTGACGTTGCTAATACGTTGCTAAGTGAAAAAATAATGAGTTGCGCAACGACTCGGCAAAATAGGTGCGTGTGAGAAAACCGCGCGGGCCGCACTAACAATGAACTTTGACGTTAAGTCGGGGGCCACAAAATATCGGCCTGCGGGCCGCAATTGGCCCGCGGGCCGCGAGTTTGAGACCCCTGGTCTAAATGAAATGTAAAATGTCTATTATAAAACGGATAGTTCCGGTCCTAAAATCTGATTGGCTGAGCCGCGTTCGAAGCCGTTGTAAAATCCCCGATAAACGCACACCTATGACCGCCTCACATCATTCCATATTAATACGCCACTGAAAAGAAAAAGTTAATGTTATTTTCGCCCTCATGTTGCCTAGCAACACTGTTAATATGAACTACCTGGCGTCGCGGAAGAATGCTTTATTGTAAGTTTATACACAATAAATACATTTATGAATTAAACGTTGTTGTATTTATTGTATTTTATGTTGACGCACGGCCTCTCGTGGCTTATTGCTTTATTATATTGTTATCACATCGCTTGACCAATTATTATTAACAATTCACAATGATTTGTATTAAAAATAAATAAATGCTGAATTAATGTCAGAACTGTACAATAGTTGGCAGAGTTTGGAAAATGCAAATAAAAAATTCAGTCTTTTTTACTTTTGCTTAATTGCAGACAATATTAACCAAACCATTTCATGTTTTGTCTGGTCAGCTTGATTTCATTTGCTGCCCATTTGTTGCCCACAAATTAAACTGGGAGTGAACGCCAGTTGTCTATTTACTTGATTTAATATTTAATGGCATTGCTGGAATTTCTTGTATCCAGAAAGACAACTATATTGGGTAAGGCATTACATTTGTATTTATTTATTAGGATTTTAATGTCATGTTTTACACACTTTGGTTACATTCATGACACAAACGGTAGTTACTTGTTACACAAGATTCATCAGTTCACAATTTTAATGTCAAACACAGTCATGGACAATTTTGTATCTCCCATTCGCCTCACTTGCATGTCTTTAGTCTGTAGGAGCTCCTACACAGACACGTGGAGAACATGCAAACTCCACACAGAAAGGACCCACCGCCCCACCTGGGGATCGAACCCAGGACCTCCTTGCTGTGAGGTGACAGTGCTACCCACTGAACCAAGAGTGCAGGGATTTATTATCTTGGTTTGGACGTGCAGTATGTATCTGGACATCATTAAAATTTTTACATTTACATTTTCAGCATTTAGCAGATGCTTTTATCCAAAGTGACTTACAGTACTCTGACAGTATATTGTCTAAGTAATTAAGGGTTAAGGGCCTTGCTCAAGAGCCCAACAGTGACAACCTGGCAGTGGTTGGGCTTGAACCAGCGACCTTTCGATTACTAGTCCAGTACCTTATCCACTAGGCTACAACTGCCCATCACAGCACAGCACATCATCAGCATATAATCAGCATAATGAGGTATTTTATGCTCTTCTTCTTTCACTACAATTCCTGAGAGGTTTTTCATTCATACTATTTATCTGAGCTAGAGGTGCTTTGACAAAAGTGAGCAGCACGGTGGCTAAGTGGGTAGCACTGTCACCTCACAGCAAGGAGGTCCTGGGTTCGATCCCCAGGTAGGGCGGTCCGGGTCCTTTCTGTGAAGAGTTTGCATGTTCTGTCTGTGTGAGTTTACTCCAGGTGCTCTGGTTTTCTCCCAAAGACATGCAAGTGAGTAACTACCGTTCCTGTCATGAATGTAACAAAAGTGTAAAACATGACGTTATAATCTTAATACACAAACAAACAAAATAAAAAAGAAACAAAAAGGAAAAAAAAAACATGTACAAAACCAAGGATCATGATAAATTTATTGCATATTTTAATTACAGTATTACACAGATGTTGAGATTGAATTAATGCCATAGTGAGTTTTTTGTAATTGTGTTTTCTGAAAACACAGAGCGTCTTCGTAAATATGCTAAAATGTGGTCAACAGCGACTGTATTTTACAGTTTACTTTTTGTTTTGAAGCTTTTTACTACGATGACATCCCATGGTAACGATGAACCTTCCACCCCTCTTGCTGACGATTTAATAGAGAGTGAAGCTGAGAAGGAATTTCTGCTTGCCAAGGCTACATGTTTTATTGTCATTGGAAAACCAGTAAGTTTTTTTAATTAAATGATCCAAGTTGAAAACAGATGCACTGTATAGGAAGTTGTTATATATTACATTGTTTTATAGGGTATTGGCAAGTCTACCCTTGCCAGAAAACTAGCCCAAATTTGGAGATGTGTCCTCATAGATGGTAAAGATTTGTTGTGTGTTTTTTTAAATTTTATTTTAACTATTACTTGATTCCAGTGCTGTAAACATGTTTATATGCTCCCTCTTTTTAGACACTGAATTGCTCAACAGCCATATACGTGATGGTACAGAGCAGGGCAAAGAGGTTTGCTTTATTTACTTGTTTATATAATTAAATTCATGTTCCCAAAAATGTTAAATTCTATAGACATTTCATAGCATGTCTACTGTGATGTCTGGGTTTCAGCTTTTAGCTATCCTGACTGAAGGAAAGAGCATTCCAGAGGAAATGGTCTTCGCTTTAATCACTGAGAAGCTAAAATCGCCAGAGGTGGAAAACTATGGTAATAATTTGTTATACAGGTGCATGTAAAAAAAAAAAAACTTGGGGTTTAGGGTCCACATATATTAGTCTACATATTCTATAGTCTATATACTGTATATTTTATAGTAATATTTTTTATATTGATTTTCATTGTGACCCTATCACCAAAATTGTGGGTGATATTGTGGCTTGACACAAATCAGTAAAAGTCATATTACTCATTTAATTAAAAATGACTCACTTGCTAATGTGAATCAGTAGGCAGAAGAAGAGGTAGAGTACCTCCTCTCAAAGTTGACAAAATTAGAAAAATGGGTTTAGGTTACTAAAAACACACAAATTTACGAAAATGGCCTTTAGGAAACATAAAAAAGAAGAAATAGGGTGATTTGTCTGGCATTACAGATCTCACCGATACATTTGCATGTACAGTATATATATATAATACGTTATGATCAGATCATCTTTCATTTGAAATGAATACAGTAATCTAGACAAAGTTTTTACATTTGTTTTTCCAACTATACCTTTTTATGCTTAATTGTGTTTGTTAAAATTGCACAGGTTATATTCTGTCATGTATGCCATCCACGTCTGAGGAGTATCTAACGATACAGGAGCAAATAGAGCTGCTAAAAAATCTAAAACTGCCACCAGACATTATCATTAATATTAAGGTACCCATGTTTTCTTTTTATTTATACTTTTGCAGTGTTATTTCAATAAATATTCATAATTGAATTCATCACAGCATTGTCTGAAATGATTATGTTCATAACCAAAGTTTTTGCTTTACCCGTACTCAACCCAACACACTTAGAGTAATACTTGGGGTACAATAAAATTTGAAGTAATACTTGATGCCTTTGGGTGCAGTGTGCAGACCAGGACCTGATTCATCGTCTGGCAGGCCAGAAGCAGCACCCAGAGACAGGCCGCATATTTCTCAGAGAAGAGTGGGACTCTGTAGAACAAGAGACAAACAAGACAAAGAGCAGTGTCCAGGAGAAAGTCGAGAACGATGAGGACGAGGAGCAGGTGGAGGAGAGAGAGGAGGAGGTAAGCGGATTTAAGACTTGGAATAATTTTACACAGGCTGTAAATTTGGTACATCTCTAATTCTGCACAAAGAGCGTGTCTCAGTCTACACCGAAAAACAACATCCTACTGTACTTGATGTAATATGTCAAAGTAGTTAATTATCTGTGTTTTAAATATAAACACATTTAGAATTTGACACCTGCAACACACTCCAAAAAAGCTGTGACAAAAGCACAATAAGAGTGAAACGTTTGTAGAAGATTTAAGCATTCCTCAACAAGCAGGTGAACTGGTAGATAATTCAGTTCAATTTTACTACACCTGTTGTATCTATACATCACTTGAATAGAACCTCACTTAAGGTCAATGCACCAAATTCCACAGTATAAAGATAGTGGGCAAATGTGGCATCCATGGAAGAGTTGCAAGGTCTTGTCTTGCATTTAAAAAAAACATGTAGACGACCCCAAGATTTTTGGGGTTATATCCTATGGACTGCTGAGTCAAAGGTAGAGTTTTTGGAAGACATGAGTCCTGTTACACTTGGCTGACACTGCATTCTACAGTAAGAACTGGAAGTCTGGGGCGACCTGGTAAGAACTGGGATGACCTGGGCGATTTGTCAGAAATGATGGAACCATGAATTCTGCCATTGTTTGTGTGTGTCACCTGTGTGTGTGTGTGTGTGTGTGTGTGTGTAGGCAATACAGATGGAAATGATGAGTCAGCTAGTAAGAGTGAAAGAAAATTACCCAGAGGAGGCTGATCGCAGAATTCTCTCATATAAAGACACATTGCTAAAGCCGTTAGAGGTAAGGAAACCTGATGCTTGTCAAATTATTAGATCATAGCCGCTCAGGTGGCGTAGCGGTTAAATACACTAGCACACCAGAGCTGGGATTTTAAATACGTCGTATCAAATGTCAGCTCTGCCGTCCGGCTGGGCTGGGCGGCTACATGAACAACAATTGGCTGTTGTTCAGGGTGGGATGAGCCGGACCAGGGTTCCTCATAACTGGTGCAATTACGACTTCTGCTGGATGATTGATGGCATCTGCGCAGAGTTGGGAAATAATGCTGATCAGGGTGTGGCTCTCCGTGCGCAAAGCTGATCCACATATAAATTCGCCTCGTGCAGGTGAAAAGATGCAGTCGGTACTGTGCACGTGTCGGAGGGTGTGTGTGTCAGTTGCGAAGCTCCTCAGTCAGCAGTGAAGGGTTGTATCGGTAGAGGTGAAGCGTAACGTAGTCAGGGTAACTGGATATGACTAAATTGGGGAGAAAATTGGGGGAAAAAATCTGAGAAAAGAGAGAAAAAAAATATTAGATCATCAATCTCTATTTGGATTGAGTTCATTTGAAACCAAGAATCCAAGCGCAGAAAACAGTTAAAAAAAATGCCAACCACAAGATCAACCAATGGCTGGCAAAAGGGGAAAGCCTTATGCTAAGTCTACAGGACTGCTTCACACTACAGGACTTTCAAGGTGTTCAGATCGCTGTACAGTTCACACTACACAACTTGATCTCTTGTATTCGGGAGTCTTTTAAGTCGTGGTTTTCACACTACTTGACTGATAGGGGGTCGCACACTACGGGTGTGTTCGAAAACCTAGGGAGCTGCCTTGCTGTCTTACTGTCTACATAGGCAGCTGCCTTAGTAGAGAGGATTCTAATAAGTCAATGACTTATAAGGCAGGTTATTCGAACGCACTACTTAGACAGCGATTCCATCGGGTTTCGCATTTCGCGTTTAGCATCTTGCCATTAAAACCAATAAACTGAGGTAGCACAGCACGCTAACGTCAATATAACATTTTCCTTCATGTACCGATAACGGCTACATTTCCTGACAAGCCCGAACTTGCAAATAAAAACACTCGGTACAAGTTTATACAAGTTAAAAATCAGTAATATTTTATTTACGTTTGAAAATAACTCCATTCGTTTCTCCGCCCCGTCAGCCATGTTTATCTTTCTGTGAGAGATGAGCGCCCGACCCGCAATGAATGCTGGGATTGCCTAGATCACTAAGGACGCTTCCGATGCTCACTCGTTCTTGAGTCAAAATAACATTGAATTATGAAGATGCCTCAGAAGTGAGGAATTTAAGGCATCTAGGATTTCGAACAGCCTCCTTCTCGGGAGCGCGCACAGGATGACGTAAAATGCCGTCTATGTAGAGAGCGCACTAGCTTTTCGAACACACCCTACATGATCTATCACCAGGAGGAATCTCAGACGAGTCTGTCTGGTCTCCAATACTATGTTTGACTATGTGACTATGGGTTTAATGATACCATGTCCAACAATGCACGTCAACAAGAAGCGAGCGATCAAAGATGTTTGTGTGCTGACGTGTAGCGTAAAAGCAACGTGAAAAAGTAAATAAATCTGGCTGAAGGAGTGGGTTTGGCTATGCGGCCAGCAGGGGTTGTCTGTTGTGCAGCGAGAGTTGGCAGTAAAAATTTTTTTGCAGTGCAACGTTGGTATTATGTTTTTTTGGCATGGACAATAAGGTCACAAATACTGTAAAACGTGTGTATTCTGATAGAATATATATTATCTATATAATGAGCCAAGGCACGTGGCGAGCGAAGGCTGTCCCGTGTGGTCCGATCCAACAGACGAGCTACTGTAGCTCAAATTGCTGAAGAAGTTAATGCTGATTCTGATAGAAAGGTGTCAGAATACACAGTGCATCGCAGTTTGTTGCGTATGGGGCTGCATAGCCGCAGACCAGTCAGGGTGCCCATGCTGACCCCTGTCCACCGACGAAAGCGCCAACAATGGGCATGTAAGCATTGGAACGGGACCACGGAGCAATGGAAGAAAGTGGCCTGGTCTGATGAATCACGTTTTCTTTTACTTCACGTGGATGGCCGGGTGCATGTGCGTCGCTTACCCGGGTAACACACGGCACCAGGAAGCCAAGCTGGCAGAGGCAGTGTGATATTTTGGGCAATGTTCTGCTGGGAAACCTTGGGTCCTGCCATACATGTTTATGTTTCTTTGACACGTACCACCTACGTAAGCATTGTTTCATGGAAACGGTATTCCCTGATGGCTGTGGCCTCTTTCAGCAGGATAATGCGCCCTGCCACAAAGCAGAAATGGTTCAGGAATGGTTTGTGGAGCACAACAACGAGTTTGAGGTGTTGACTTGACCTCTAAATTCCCCAGATCTCAATCCAATCGAGCATCTGTGGGATGTGCTGGACAAACAAGTCCGATCCATGGAGGCCCCACCTCGCAACTTACAGGAGTTAAAGGATCTGCTGCTGACATCTTGGTGCCAGATACCACAGCACATTTTCAGGGGTCTAGTGAAGTATTTTGGCAGCAAAAGGGGGACCATGCCTGATCGGTGTATATGTGCATAGGTGTGTATGAATTTATGAATTATTTATGCAGGATTACATGGCGGATCATGATCCACAGTATCTATTTGAATTGGATGGAAACAAGGACCCAGAGGAACTTTTTGGGGTATGTCTTAATCCTCTTTGGCATTGATCAATTTACTATACACTGGTTAACTTTTAATTTCATAAACCA
Source organism: Trichomycterus rosablanca (assembly GCF_030014385.1). Taxonomy (NCBI): domain Eukaryota; kingdom Metazoa; phylum Chordata; class Actinopteri; order Siluriformes; family Trichomycteridae; genus Trichomycterus; species Trichomycterus rosablanca. Next base: position 19,891,611 of record NC_086007.1, read on the forward strand.
CTTCTTTTGACCCAATTCATGTAAGTGTCTCTGATTTGTGTTTGTAGACTGTAGTTACTCGCCTTGAGTACATGGCTGTAAGAAAAGCAGCTGTACCAGTGCGCTTACTACAAGAGCAAGAAGAACTGCCTGAGGACACAGTAATATATGCACCAGTCACTATGTAATTCCAAAGACTGCAGGTTCTGGTTCACTGTCATATTTTTTGTTCTATTCAATGCAGGAAGAGTTGTTGAAGATGCTGTCCTCCTGCAGAGCTTTAGGACCAGGTTACCCATGGAGAAGGAGTCGCTGGGGTCTCATATGCCCAGTTGCCCTTAAAGAGGGCAGAATTATCAATGGCAAACCTGAATTTTCAGTCAGGTCAGTGCAGTGATGCTGATATTTATAGAGACTTTTTGTATCTGTAATAAGGGTGGTGAGAATATCAGGCAGAGATTCTGGGCACAAGTGCAAGGGTTGAACAGAATCGAAAATAGAGAAACTACAAGGAGCCAATTCTTTCCTTGGTTTGCACTCTAACAGGAGGGAGCACTAGGTGGAACTGCTACCATGGCCAGCTAGCTACCTACTTGACCCACCGACCAACGCGCGGTTGTGCCGCCAAATCTTCTTTTCCTTAAGAAAGCTAACATGGCAAAAAGGTGAAAGGAAAGCAGGAAGTCAGTCGAGCTTAAAATGTATTCAAAAATGGCAAATGTAGAGAGTGTGCTGCAACAACACGTGCCAATTGTTCAATTACTCAGGGTGTGTTCGAAAACCTAGGGAGCTGCCTTGCTGTCTTACTGTCTACATAGGCAGCTGCCTCAATAGAGAGGATTCCAATAAATCAATGACTTATTAGTGAGGTTATTCGAACGCTCTACTTAGACAGCGCTTCCATCGGGTTTCGGGTTTCGCGTTTAGCATCTTGCCATTAAAACCAATGGATTGAGGTAGCACAGCACGCTAACGTCAATATAACATCTCCCTTCATGTACCGATAACGGTTACATTTCCTGACAAGCCCGAACTTGCAAATAAAAACACTCGGTACAAGTTTATACAAGTTAAAAATCAGTAATATTTTATTTACGTTTGAAAATAACTCCATTCGTTTCTCTGCCCCGTCAGCCATGTTTATTTTTCTGTGAGAGAAGAGCACCCGACCCGCAATGAATGCTGGGATTGCCTTGATCACTAAGGCAGCGTCGGATGCTCACTCGTTCTTGAGCCAAAATAACATTGAAATATTAAGATGCCTCAGTCGTGAGGATTTTAAGGCATCTAGGATTTCGAACAGCCTCCTTCTCGGGAGCGCGCACAGGATGACGTAAAATGCTGCCTATGTAGAGAGCGCACTAGCTTTTTCGAACACCTCAGTGTTGCACTGATCTTCAGGCTTTCTTCAATAGTCCTTTGTAGCAGTTTGAAAACATTAGGGGAGCAATAAAAAAGAAATTGACAGAGTGGATACAGGCAGTGGCGCTGTCAAGGGGGGGCACCGCCATCCTTATAAAATTGCTGCCCCCCCACTGGCCTTCTTTCTGATATATTTCCTTATGCCAAGTTCACACTACACGACTTTCCAAGTGGTCAGGTCGCTGTACAGTTCACACTACACAACTGGATCTCTTGTAATCGGGTGTCTTTCAAGTCGGTGTGACTCCTTCCTTGCGTTTCCCCTCACACCGTATCTTGCGTTCTCATTGGCTGTTCGACATAGCACTCATTGCCAGTTGGGTGACATAGATCCAGGTATCTGACACGCTAGAAATCTTGCACGTCACGAGAGCGTTCAGGTCGAGTTGTTGAGTAGTTCATACATGGCGATCGAGAGCCGAGTTTCGATCGCCGACCAGTCGCCGAGCGAAAATCAGGGCAAAAGTCGTGTAGTGTGAACTAGGCATTAGGTGCTGTCCATTTCAGTCAATGATGTATATTTTTTACAGTAGTTCAAAAATGCAGGCAGCCAACCGCCATCGCTGTATCACACTCCGAACAACCAACAACCCCAACAACTCTCTACCACTGAAATTGTTAGGTTGTTGTTTTAGTACTATACGTCACGTAAAAATTTTTTCCCGTTAATCATTTTTTGTACAGCCTGTGTCGCTTTTATCTAGTCATATCAATAAGTACGTCTCATTCGCGGTTTGCCGCTTCTCATATGAATGCATACTTACACTGTGCTGCAGCCACCATCTGGTAAAAAGAGGAATTGCATGTTGAATTTGTATGATTTATTATTTTTGTTTGACTGTTCTGGCGGGCCACAAATAATGCAATTTGAAACAGAAATAAAATCCGTGATTGGCCCGCGGGCCGGACTCTAGACATGCCTGGTATACTACAGTAATAGACTACCTGTAATGTAGTTAAGGCTTTTGGTTTTGGTGTGCCACAACAAGATTTTCAGTGGCCCCATCTGGCCAGCCCTATGAAAAATTTCTGGGGGCGCTACTGGATACAGGGTTAAGAAAAGATAAACAGTGCCATGTTTTTGTCCATGTGGGAACTGTAAATCTGAGCATGAACAACTAAATATGTGACAGAATTGAACAAGAAACAGGAAGAAAAAAAGGAAAAAATTAACATTAAGAATGGATTTTAGCATTCAGCCAATGAATAGATAATTCATATAGCATTCTTTTCCACTAGCTTTCTGGATAAATTCTATGTCCTGTCCTCTGAAGAGGCTCTGCAAAAGTTCATGATAAACCCAAGATGCTACTTGCTCCCACCCATGCCACGTCCAACCTGCAGAGTGTCCGTTATTGGGCCACCACAGTCAGGAAAAAGCACGCTGAGCACATTACTGGCTGAGCATTACAACGCAGTGGTAATTGATATGAAGAAAATCAATGAGCTGGTTGTGAACAAGATCAGACAAGAAATGTTGGAAAAAGCACGTCATGATGCAACAGTTTCAGCACTAGAGAAGGTCAAGGAACGTATGAAAACAGATGGTGAACATGAGACTGGTAAGAATTATTTCAAAAATATTTACATTTTACAGACACTTTTATTCAAAGGGACTTACAGTATATAGTATAAGCAATTGAGGGTTTAGGGCCTTGCTCAAGGGCCCAACAGTGGCGACCTGGCAGTGGTGGGGTTTGAACCAGTGACTTTCTGGTTACTAGTCCAGTTCCTTAACCACTTTCTTAACCGCTTATCCAATTAGGGTCGCGCTCGGGTGCTGGATCCTATCCTAGCTTATCAATGGGCGCAAGGCACACCGTAACACCCTGGACGGAGCGCCAGTCCATTGCAGGGCAGGCAGACACACACACACACACACCCATTCACCTATAGGGCAATTCAGTGTCTCCAATTAACCTGACTGCATGTTTTTGGACTGTGGGAGGAAACCGGAGCTCCCAGAGGAAACCCACGCAGACACGGGGAGAACATGCAAACTCCACACAGAAAGGACCCGGCCCGCCCCCCCTGGTGATCGAACCCAGGACCTTCTTGCGGTGAGGCGACAGTGCTACCCACCCAGACACCGTGCCGCCTTGAGCTATTTAGATTTACTTAGATGTAAATATGAACAGTGGTAGCAAAATTTACCTACAAACCTCTACACGTTGTTAATTCTCTTTAATCTTTATTTAACTAATAGAAGTAGAACGAAAATAGTTCACTGATCACATTCATTTCTCAAGAATGCAAATAATTTAGGTATTTTACCATCTATTGTATATAATATGATCTACATGAATAAATACAATTAGACTCTAAATACACTGTTCTGTAGAATCAGAAATTGCTGAGGATCACCCGGAGGTAATAGCTCTTGTGGAAGAGGCCATAAAAGAAGTGGAGCACATTTCCATTGAACCACCAGAGGAGCAGTGTGCAGAAGTCTTGCAAAAATGGATCAGAAAGGTGTGGCCCTTAGTCTTTAATTTCCCCAAAGCACACAAAGTTTAACTATCAATTGCATTACATTATTAAGAGGACATTGCATGAGAATTCATTGTATAAAATGTTTAACTATCAGTGATTTTACACTTTTAAAACTGTTGGAAATGGGCAGACCCACCCTCACTACAGAGTGACAAATTAACCAGTAACCATTTATGTGAAAACACAACAGAGTCACAGTTTGGACAAAAAAACAAGCAACACTGAGACACTTTATTGTAATCAGGTTTCATGTAATACAGTGACAATGATTGGCTCTAGTAGATCTTCCACGGACGTCCCTGGAAAAGATGACGTCTTGAAGGCAGCACATGTTTCTCTAAGATCTCAATGTACTTTTCTGCATTAATGCTGCCATCACAGAAGTGTAAATGACCTTTGCCAAGGGCACTGACACACCCCATACCATGACAGACCCTGACTTTTGGATTTGTTCCTGATAACAGTCTGGATGGTCCTTTTCGTCTTTGGTCTGGAGCACACGGCGTTCAATTTTTCCAAAAACAGACCTGGAATGCTGATTCATCTGACCACAATACACGTTTCCACTGTGAGATGGTCCATCCTAGATGCCTCCGAGCCCAGAGAAGTAGATGTAGAAGAGGAGGGATCACCGGCTAATGCAGCAGTGTGGGCTTAAACCAGGGTCTGTCTCTGACCCTGGCCGAGCATCTGCTCATGCTGATCTAAAAACAGCACCCTGTTGTTCCAAGGCTCACTTGACTCCATTCAGCTTTGTTGAGTTTCTAGCTTGAGTCGATGATTACACTAACCATGGAAGTGAAAAAAGGAAATCAACCACCCAATGTGTTTTCTCTAAACATGTTGAACGTGCCAAAGACTTTATGTATGCAGTGGATGAAAACATTAAGTAGTTCCTATACTCCAAGGTTAGTGACGGTCATGTGATAAGTCAATAAGAATTGGCAGGACTGCAATTCGAGAAAAAAATCACCTAAACATTTTGGTTTTGTTATAGCCTTTTTTTATAATGACTTAACATACTATTAATTGAGCATTACTTGATGCTAGGGCTATTCATTTGCAATTGCAATTATTTAAAGCCACACCCTAATGTCAATGTAATCTTTATGTGTTGAGCAAGATTGAAGCAGATGATGCAGATGGAGAGTTTAAAAGGGGCTGGTTGTTGGACAACTTTCCTACTACTAGCAAGCAGTTGTTAGCCATTCAGGAGCTGTATCCAGACGTCATGCCAGATACGGTGTTCTGTATGAGAGATAGTGATACAGAGGGTGAGAAACAGTTTTAACACATACATACATACAGTATATACAAACATACATACAGAACAAAAGTCGTGCCACCATATTCGACGTATTCTGATATCATGATCATAAAAGATTTATGTACCTACAAAGACCTGTAGGTCAAATGGTTTAGCTCTGTGAGCATTTAACAGTCTGACCTTGGACAGAATTAGCTGCGATGCCCACTTCTGGGAAGATTGGCAACCACTGTCTCAGATTGATGATGAGCAACACTTTCTGGTTTAGGGTCATGCATGATGTTTTCCTCCTGACATGTTGACACCTTGACGTTTTGCACACTTTGTTGTGTTGTGGATTTGATTTTACATGGATGATATTGCCATTTTTATCCATAAACCTACCCTTTATGTTTGAAAAGATTTTTGAACGTGGGCCAATTTTGTTTTTTGGGTAAAAAAAAAATAGTTTGTATTGTTGTAGTTTGTAAGTTTGTAAAAACCCATTGAATTGTAGAAGGGTGTGCTTTACACACTGATCAGCCATAACATTAAAACCACCTCCTTGTTTCTACACTCACTGTCCATTTTATCAGCTCCACTTACCATATAGAAGCACTTTGTAGTTCTACGATTACTGACTGTAGTCCATCCATTTCTCTATATACTTTTTTTTAGCTTGTTCTTCAATGGTCAGGACCCCCACAGGACCACCACAGAGCAGGTACATAGAGCAGTCCAGCACTGTAGTGACACTGACATGGTGGTGGTGTGTTAGTGTGTGTTGTGCTGGTATGAGTGGATCAGACACAACAATGCTGCTGGAGTTTTTAAACACCTCACTGTCACTGCTGGACTGGGAATAGTCCACAAACCAAAAATATCCAGCCAACAGTACCCCGTGTGCAGCGTCCTGTGACCACTAATGTAGGTCTAGAAGATGACCAACTCAAACAGCAGCAATAGATGAGCGATCACCTCTGACTTTACATCTACAAGGTGGACCAACTAGATAGGAGTGTCTAATAGAGTGGACAGTGAGTGGACACATACTAACACACCACCACCATGTCAGTGTCACTGCAGTGCTGAGAATGATCCCCCACCCAAATAATACCTACTCGGTGCTGGTCCTGTGGGGGTCCTGACCATTGAAAAACTGCATGAAGGGGGACTAACAAAGCATACAGAGAAACAGATGGACTACAGTCAGTATTTGTAGAGCTACAAAGTGCTTCTATATGGTAAGTGGAGCTGATATGGACAGTGAGTGTAGAAACAAGGAGGGGGTTTTAATGTTATGGCTGATTGGTGTAGCTGGAAAGTTTAAAGATTTAGAAGCTGGAACCTCTGACATCTGTTGTTGTTTGCTGCAGGAAGTACCATTTTAAGACGAATCTATGAGCAGAACAAGGAGGTGATAAATGAATCTGTTCTTTCTCGACCAAAGGAGGAGCAAAGGCAGAAGGCAGTGGAAAGTAATAAAAAGCAGTAAGTAAGAGTAAACATGACTAAAAACCAACACTATATTATGTAGATATGGATTAATGGTGAAATATATACATATGGATGGTGGTGCCGCTGTTTAACCACATATGTAAACAACCTGTTAAAATTGTCATATTTATAATATAACCATTTGGCATTTGCTATGTTTAAACCTTAAAAAAGATGTAAAGTTTGGTGCAGTAACAATGTCAGTGGCCTTCCATGAGCATTATCATTCTAAATATTATTGTTTTTTAATTATGGTTGGGCTAACAGCAGTTATTTAATGATAGGCTCATATGGATGTCCATATGTATCTTAAGTGTTAAAACTCACAGATTTTTTACAATTTACTAAAAGAAAGCCGCTCAGGTGGCGCAGCGGTAAAATACGCTAGCACACCAGAGCTGGGATTTAGAATACATCGTATCTAATCTCAGCTCTGCCAGCCGGCTGCGCTTGGCGGCTATATAAAAAACATTTGGAAGGGAGTCGGATAGGGACTCCTCATAACTGATGCAATTACAACCTCTGCTGGCTGATTGATGGCTTCTGCACAGAGAGAGGAATAATGTTGATCAGGGTGTGGCTCTCCGTGCACAAGGCTGTTCGACATATAAACTCGCCTCATGCAGGTGAAAAGATGCAGTCGGCTACTGCTCACGTGTCGGATGGGGCATGTGTCAGTTCGCTCTCCTAAATCGGGGCGGGGGTCAGCACCACTAGAGAAAGCATGAATCAACTGGGTAAAGATTGGACGAGCTAAAAATCGGAAGAAAAAGGGAGAAAATGACAAGAAGTCGGGAGAATAAGGGAGAAAATGACAAGAAGTCGGGAGAATAAGGGAGAAAATGACAAGAAGTCGGGAGAATAAGGGAGAAAATGACAAGAAGTCGGGAGAATAAGGGAGAAAATGACAAGAAGTCGGGAGAATAAGGGAGAAAATGACAAGAAGTCGGGAGAATAAGGGAGAAAATGACAAGAAGTCGGGAGAATAAGGGAGAAAATGACAAGAAGTCGGGAGAATAAGGGAGAAAATGACAAGAAGTCGGGAGAATAAGGGAGAAAATGACAAGAAGTCGGGAGAATAAGGGAGAAAATGACAAGAAGTCGGGAGAATAAGGGAGAAAATGACAAGAAGTCGGGAGAATAAGGGAGAAAATGACAAGAAGTCGGGAGAATAAGGGAGAATATGACAAGAAGTCGGGAGAATAAGAGAGAAAATGACAAGAAGTCATTTTGTCAACCTTAATGTTTGCTGCATCATGCTTGCTGAGTGCTTTTCTGGATACAAATACACAAATTGGTTCTTTAAGGTTTCATGTCTTACATTTCAAAGCAATAATGCTCAAGTGCTCATCCGAGTGAGAAGTTCACTTGTAGGTCAGAGCGAGTGCAGCATGGAATGATGATTAATCAGAAATATATCTATGTATAGGTAAAAATAATTATAGAGAAAAAATCAAGGCTGACTGTTTAATGTCATCCTACAGTTGACGAGTGACATTCGAATGTGTAGACGGTGGAGAGTTCTTCTTGCTCTCTGCTGATCTGTAGCTTTACTGTCACCTATGTCTGCTGCTGAACCTTGTTCTTATGAACTGCTGTCTTTGAAATTTTAAACATGAAGCAACATGATGCTCACTTCTATCTTTATTTCCTCGGCTTGCTCCCGTTAGGGGTCGCCGGCGGATCGTGATCCGCATTATTGACCAGGCACAGTTTATACGCCGGATGCCCTTCCTGACACGACCCTCCCTATTTATCCGGGTTTGGGACCGGCACTACAATGCACTGGTTTATGCATCCTAGCGACTAGGTACCTAAAGGACAATTTAGTGTCTCCGATTAGCCTGGCTTCATGTTTTTGGACTGTGGGAGGAAACCGGAGCACTCGGAGGAAACCCACACAGACACGGGGAGAACATGCAAACTCCACATAGAAAGGACCCGGACCGCCCCACCTGGGGATCGAACCCAGGACCTGCTTGCTGTGAGGCGACAGTGCTACCCACTTATAGCATTTTTATAGTTTATACAGTTTGATTAAAGTAGTGTAGAGTGAGGTTTATACTGCCTTATATTTACCGATAATGAAAAATTCAGAGTAGACTCTGAATTCATTTTTCCAATTAAAACACAAACGGATGGTCTGTAATTGAATGTACCATAAACTGCTACTTGACCACTTGCTGTATTTTTGTATTACACATTAAGGCAACAATCAGAAGAGGAAATGCAACAGGACAGTGTTCCAGTGGTGCCTGAGGAGTCTCATGCTATTGGTACTATAAACATTTTTAATCTTATCTCTTTATATTAAGATTCATGTTATAAAATGAAACTTGTTTCCTCGTTGTTTCTACACACACTGTCCATGTTATCAGCTTCACTTACCATATAGAAGCACTTTGTATTTCTACAATTACTGACTGTAGTCCATCTGTTTCTCTACATATTTTTTTAGCCTGCTTTCACCCTGTTCTTCAATGGTCAGGACCCCCACAGGACCACTACAGAGCAGGTATTATTTAGGTGGTGGATCATTCTCAGCACTGCAGTGACACTGACATGGTGTTGGCTAGTGTGTGTGGATAAGACACAGCAGTGCTGCTGGAGTTTTTAAACACCTCACTATCACTGCTGGACTGAGAATAGTCCACCAACCAAAAATATCCAGCCAGCAGCGCCCCGTGGGCAGCGTCCTGTGATCACTGATGAAGATCTAGAAGATGACCAACTCAAACAGCAGCAATAGATGAGCGATCGTCTCTGACTTTACATCTACAAGGTGGACCAACTAGGTAGGAGTGTCTAATAGAGTGGACAGTGAGTGGACACGGTATTTAAAAAATCCAGCAGCACTGCTGTGTCTGATCCACTCATACCAGCACAACACACACTAACACACCACCACCATGTCGGTGTCACTGCAGTGCTGAGAATGATCCACCACCCAAATAATACCTGCTCTGTAGTGGTCCTGTGGGGGTCCTGACCATTGAAGAACGGGGTGAAAGCAGGCTAAAAAAGTATGCAGAGAAATAGATGAACTACAGTCAGTAATTGTAGAACTACAAAGTGCTTCTATATGGTAAGTGGAGCTGATAAAATGGACAGTGAGTGTAGAAACAATGAGGTGGTTTTAATGTTATGGCTGATTAGTGTATATAAGATGTGAACAAATTATTATTACTTTTAATCTGGTAAAATCTTTACATCTTTTGTGTGCAGAAGTAGTATTACCCACTACGTGGGAACATGGCTACCCTTCTGGTCCAGAGATGGAAGTGTATCAATTACAGATCAAGAATTTTATGCAGGACTGGGAAAACATGGAATCCTCTATCACTTCCAACTGTGCTGTACTGGAGACCAACCAAACCCTACAGGAGCTGCTCCAGAAAATGATTAAGGAAATGGAAAGTATGTTGACCAGTATAAAGCTGACCATATTAAACATCCTAATCATTTTGCAGAATGCCCTGTTGAAATATAAATACACTATTTTGCCAAAAGTATTCACTCACCCATCCAAATAATTGAATTCAGGTGTTCCAATCACTTCCATGGCCACAGGTGTATAAAACCAAGCACCTAGGCATGCAGACTGCTTCTACAAACATTAGTGAAAGAATGGGTCGCTCTCAGGAGCTCAGTGAATTCCAGCGTGGTACCTTGATAGGACGCCACCTGTGCAACAAGTCCAGTCGTGAAATTTCCTCACCACTAAATATTTCACAGTCGACTGTCAGTGGTATTATAACAAAGTGGATGCGATTGAGAACGACAGCAACTCAGCCACAAAGTGTTAGGTCACGTAATACGACAGAGCGGGTCAGCGGATGCTGAGGCGCATAGTGTGCAGAGGTCACCAACTTTCTGCAGAGTCAATCGCTACAGACCTCCAAACTTCATGTGGCCTTCAGATTAGCTCAAGAACAGCGTGTAGAGAGCTTCATGGAACGGGTTTCCATGGCCGAGCAGCTGCATCCCAGCCTTACATCACCAAGCGTAATACGGTGGAGACATGTTCTCTGGAGTGACGAATCACGCTTCTCCATCTGGCAATCCGATGGACGAGTCTGGGTTTGGCGGTTGCCAGGAGAACGGTCCTTGTCTGACTGCATTGTGCCAAGTGTAAAGTTTGGTGGAGGGGGGATTATGGTGTGGGGTTGTTTTTCAGGAGTTGGACTCGGCCCCTTAGTTCCAGTGAAATGAACTCTTAATGCTTCAGTATACCAAGAGATTTTGGACAATTTCACGCTCCCAACTTTGTGTGAACAGTTTGGGGATGGCCCCTTCCTGTTCCAACATGACTGCGCACCAGTGCACAAAGCAAGGTCCATGAAGACATTGGTGTGAAAGAACTTGACTGGCCTGCACAGAGTCCTGACCTCAACCCGATAGAACACCTTTGGGATGAATTAGAGCGGAGACTGCGAGCCAAAGCGTGGACCGACATCATATTAAACCCTATGGATTAAGAATGGGACGTCACTAAAGTTCATATGCGTGTGAAGGCAGACGAGCGAATACTTTTGGCAATATAGTGTAACTCTCTAGCTCTTTCCAGCCAGTTTGATATCTTGTTATCTAGCCCATCTGATAGTCTGAAGTATTGGAGAAGGCATTACCATTGTTAAAGACAATAAATTTGAAATTTAAGACAATACACTGTCATTAACAATTTAAAAATATTTTGGGGGACAGAATGCCCTCTCTGATAATGCATCCATTTTTGTATTCCAATTCCAAATCAGAAAAAGTTGGGACAGTATGAAAAATGCAAATAGAAACACATTGTTTCTTCCTTTAACTTTTATTTAATTGCAGACAGTATGAACTGAAGATATCATGGTTTTCAATTAATTTATTTTTTAATATCCATTACTGCATTTTAGACCTTCAACACATTCCAAAAAAGTTAGAATTGGCGATAAGCCAGTTAAGTTTTTTAGGAACCTCAAAGCGAACACCACACAACAGACACAGAGGTTTAACAATTACCTCAAAAGAATCAAAAATACTTAGAAGGAGCAGCAAGGGACCCAGGAGGCAGGAAGGAGGCAGGGGGATCCGTAACACTGGAGACAGTAGAGATGGAAGGTAGCGAGGAGCAGGGGATCCAAGAGGAGACGACTTGAGCCCAGGAACAGGAAGGAGCAGGAAATCCAGGGAAACAAAGAATACTTTTACACTAGAGTTTCAGGGAAAAGTTTTTGCTGACGATCTGGTGAGGAGTGGAGGAAAACCAGAGGCTTTTGAAGGCTGACAGATTGGGAGTAGATAGGGACCAGGTGTGCCTAATAATTAATGGGGAAGATACAGTATATTGGCTGAGCTGTTGGAGGGGGAAAACCTGTGCAGTTCCCTTTAGAGCCACTAAATGCCGCCAACACTTCTCTGAGTGGAGCACAAAGAATAAACAGCACAGATTGAACTCACACAAGACTGAGTCTATAAGCAGCAAATATGAGCAGAGGATCTCAGGTTTCTCAACAAATGAGTAAGAAAATTATTGAAATGTTTAATAACAATGTTCCTCAAAAAAAGATCAGAAAGGATTTGCATATATCTTCCTCTACAGTGCATATAATCAAATTTACGCAATCTGGAGGAATTTCAGTATGTAAGAGCAGTGTGCAAGCCTAAGTTGTCCACCTATGAGCTAAAATCCCTCAGACAACCCTGCATGCAGCATTTTTTCATGCTGTCCCAACTTTCTCTGATTTGGGGTTGTATTAAAACTAATGAATTACACTTTGTTTTTAATTTTCTGATTTAGAACCATTTAAGTATGAAGCATGGGAGGTCTCCAGCATGGATCTGGAAAAAGAAGATGAGGATCAGGAACTGGTACAGCTGGAACATGATGAAAACAAGTCAGAGGTAAGCACAGCTGTAAAAAACATTCCAGTCTACCATGTGTTAATCTAACGCTTTCTTAAATGCATACATTTCCAGGATAGCAGCAGTAAACGATTACTCGGGGACACTAGGGAGTACTGCTCAGTGGTGCTGAGGGAGATGGGTACTTTGGTTCCTTGCACAGATAATATTGCTGCTAGGTATAGAGAGAAGCTCTACTACTTTTCCAGCAGTGAAGCTCGAGAAAAGTTTCTACAGGAGCCAGAAATCTATACCTCAACTACTCACCTACTGAAGGTAGGAGGGTCTACAAATATTATCAGATATTTTCAGTAGCCTGGTTAGAGTGATCAGGATAACTAAGTGCTTCCACTTAGGAAATAGAACAAAGGCCACAAGTCATGAATACACCAAGAACAGCATGCAAGTACATGACATCACATACATCACACACTCACACTACAGGCATGTTTTTGAGAGGTGGGTGGTAACCAAAGTACAACCCCAAATCAGAAAAAGTTGGGTCAGTATGGAACATGTTTTGTCTGCTCAACTTCATTTTATTTATTAATAAACATCCATTCCTGCATTTCAGACTTGCAGCACATTCCAAAAAAAGTTGGGACAGTAAAGCATTTACCACTTTGTAATGTTGCTATTCCTTTTCACCACACTTAAAAGACATTTCGGCACAGAGGAGACCAAGTGATTTAGTGTTTCAGCTTTTATCTTGTTCCATTCTTCCTGAAAACACGTCTTAAGATGTGCAACAGTACGGGGTCGTCGTTGTCGCATTTCTCGTTTCAGAATTCTCCACACGTTCTCTATTGGGGACAGGTCAGGACTGCAGGCAGGCCAGTCCAGTACCCGTACCCTCTTCTTCCACAGCCATGCCTTTGTAATGTGTGCAGCATGTGGTTTTGCATCGTCTTGTTAAAAAATGCATGGACGTCCATGGAAAAGATGACGTCTTGAAGGCAACAAATGTTGCTCTAAGATCTCAATGTACTTTTCTGCATTAATACTGCCATCACGGAAGTGTAAATGACCTTTGCCAAGGGCACCTACACAGCCCCATACCATGACAGACCCTGGCTTTTGGATTTGTTGCTGATAACAGTCTGGATGGTCCTTTTTGTCTTTGGTCTGAAGCACACGGTGTTAATTTTTTCCAAAAAAAGACCTGGAATGCTGATTCATCTGACCACAATACACATTTACACAGTGTGACGGCCCATCCTAGATGCCTCTGAGCCCAGAGAAGTTGACTCCGCTTCTGGACATGGTTAACATTAGGCCTCTTTTTTGTACAGTAAAGTTTTAAGTGGCATTTGTGCATGTAACTCTGTATTGTAGTGCTTGACAAAGGTTTGCCAAAGTAATCCCTCACCCATGTGGTTATATCAGCTATTGTTGAGTGGCGGTTCTTGATGCAGTGCCGTCTGAGGGATCAAAGATCACAGGCTTTCAGCTTAAGCTTGTGTCCTTGGGCCTATACGCACTAATATTTCTCCCAATTCCTTGAGTCATTTAATGATATTATGCACTGTAGAGGGAGAAATACACAAATCCCTTCCAATCTTTCTTTGAGGTTCATTGTTTTTAAACATTTCAATCATTTTCTCACACATTTGTTGACAAACTGGAGATCATCTGATCATCTTTGCTCATCAAAGCCTTTCCTGGATGCTGCTTTTGTACCAAACCATGATTACAATCACCTGTTGACATCACCTGTTTGGAATCACATAATTATTTAGTTTTTTCACCTCATTACTAACCCTAAATTGCCCCGTCCTAACTTTTTTGAAATTCTTTGAGAACTGCTTTTTAAGCCTATTGTTGGTAATGCATGTGATATCAATCCTCTCTAATACAATTTGCATTTGCTAGCTGTTTAAAAAAAATCTACTTCTTTTTTCTTCATCCCTCTAGCCACCTGCCCTGCGTATATTTCAGCTAGGCGTACGTGGCTCAGGAAAGACCATTTTTGGTAGTTGGTTGGCCCAGCACCTGGGTCTCTTCCATATTCAGTTTCGTGAGCGATTGCAAGAAATAATTTTAGCAAAAACACAGACCCGTGTGCTCTACACTGATGAGATGGAACCACCTGAAGAGCCACCAGAGGAGTATCAGATGTTGCTGCAGGAAGAGGTGAAATCAAAAGTGTCTTCTATGGAGCTGGAACAGAATAACACTGACCACACAAAGGTAGGATTATAATGTAAATTGGATTTAAGGAATTGCCATGATATCGGTTTTGTCTTTATTACTTGCTTGTAGGTGCTATTGTATTGTTTTTGTCTCTTTTATAAACGTTGATTATCAGTTTCATCATTTATTTTCTTGTAGATATTAATTATTAAAAAATAAACTACATTGTATGGCAAAAACTACAGTCAAGCCGGAAAGTCTGCACACCCTTTTCACCTTATCCACGTTTTATTACATTACAGAATCATTCTATAATAGATTATAATAGAGTTCTTTTTTTGTCACAAAGTTCTACACAAAATAGCCCACAATGACACATTCGACACCCAAGAGTGAGCTGAGGTTCATTTTGTTTTCACTGATACTGCTCGAGATGTTTCTACAATTGAATTGGAGTCCATCTGTGGTAAATTCAATTGATTGGACATGATTGGGGATTGCCAACACCTGTCTATATAAGGTCCCACAGTTGACAGTGCATATCAGAGCAAACTCCAAGCCATGGGGTGGAGAAGGGTACAGAAACATTGCTGCAGCTTTACAGGTCCCAAAGAGCACTGTGTCCACCATCATTCATAAATGGAAGAAGTTTGGAACCACCAAAATCTTCCTAGACCTGGCTCCCCGGCCAAACTGAGCGATTGGGGAACATAGGCCTTGACCATGGAGGTAAGCAGGAACCTGACGGTCACTCAGATAGAGCTCCAGCATATCCTATCAGAAGATTAACCATCCAGGCAGCACTCGACAAGTCATGCCTTTATGGTGGAGTGGTCAGACGGAAGCCACTCCTTAGTAAAAGGCACATGACAGCTCGCTTGGAGTTTGCCAAAAGGCATCTAGAGGACTCTCAAACCATGAGAAACAAGATTCTCTGGTCTGATGAAACCAAAATTGAACTTTTTGGCCTGAATACCAAGTGTCACATCTGGAGGTAACCAGGCACCGCTCATCACCTGGCTAATGCCATCTCTACAGTGATGCATGGCGGTGGCAGCATCATGATGTAGGGATGTTTTTCATCAGCGGGATTGGGGCGACTAGTCCTGATAGAGGGAAAGATGAATGCAGCTAAGTACATCGAGATACTAGAAGAAAACTTGCTCCAGAGCGCTCTGGACCTCAGACTGGGGTGAAGGTTTACCTTCCAACATGACAACGACCCAAAGCACACAGCCAAGAGAACAAAGAAGTGGCTTTGGAGAAAGTCTGTGAATGTTCTTGAGTGGCCCAATCGGAGCCCAGACCTGAATCCAGTTGAACATCTTTGGAAGGAGGTGAAAATGGTTGTGTATCAACGCTCCCCATCTAACCTGATGGAGCTTGCAAGGATATTCCAAGAGGAATGGGCAAAAATGTCTAGAAACTAGTGTGCCTAGCTCATAGCTTCTTTCCCAAGACCATCAACCAAGTATTAGGCTAAGGTTATGTACAGATATGTAACCCTTAAATAAATGATTTTTGTCAGAAAACTTGCATATTTTCTAAACCCTGTTTTCACTTTGTAATTATTGGTGATTGTATGTAGATGTTTGAGGCAAAAAAAAGAACTCAATCTATTATAGAATGAGTCTGTAACATAATAAAATGTGGAGAAGGTGAACGGGGTGTGCAGACTTTCTGGCTTGACTGTATGTGGAGACCTAATTATGAGCTTGTTGGACATCACATTCTAAAACCATGGATTTTAATATAAATTCATGCCTAATGTCACACTTAAACCCAATAATAAGGAAGGTAGCCCACATACTTTTGTCCATTTGGTGCGTATGATATTTATGATAGTACGTTTTGTGAAAAAAAAAAGCAATAAATGGCTGTATTGTTTGTGGAAGTCCTTGTGTACATCATTGTGTAAACTGTGTGGTTTCTAGGAGAAACCAGCACTGACAGATGAAGAAGAAGCCATAAAGCTATATTTGTCAGACGGAGAGCCATTGCCGCAGGAGATCTTGGAGACTATTATTTTACCACTCTGGCAACAAGAGCCATATAAGTAATAAGATGCACTATTACACACATACAAGCACATGAAGTTTATGTCTACAAATTCAATTTAAAATGTAAAATATCTGGGGTTTTTTTTTTTTCAGATCAACAGGCTTCATTCTGGAAGGCTTTCCTCAGCATCTAGATGAGGTGTCCTTTCTGGTTGAGCATAATTTGTATCCAGATACTGTGTTGGTCATGAATGCAGAGGTGTCAACAGTGGTAAAGCATCTTCTGCCTCGGTGGATGGACAGATGGAAGGAAAGATGCGCGAGAAAGAGAGCACAGATGCAGCTACTCAAAAGTCTACGCAGCAAAATAAGGGTGATTGAAGGGTGGGGATTAACAGTGTAACCACTTTGAGAATATTTACATTTAATGAATACATTTTAAAATCTATTTTGGACGATTGTTTATTACCTGACACAAACTGCCCTTATTTTTTCTATTATGACTTTTTATTATGAGTTTCCAGCATACAAACAGCGACAGGGTGGAACAGGTAGAGTGGACATAGTCGCATCCTAAGGACAAAGGACTTCCAAACACTGCGTCCATGACTAGTATAGTGAAAATGAATGAAAGATACATACAGCTTTTTATTTTTAATTTGTAGGGAAATGAAATGTACATATACACTGATCAGCCATAACATTAAAACCACCTATATGTTTCTACACTCACTGTCCATTTTATCAGCTCCACTTACCATATAGAAGCACTTTGTAGTTCTACAATTACTGACTGTAGTTCATCTGTTTCTCTACATACTTTTGTAACCTCCTTTTACTTTGTTCTTCAATGGTCAGGACCCCCACAGGACCACTACAGAGCAGGTATTATTTGGGTGGTGGATCATTCTCAGCACTGCAGTGACACTGACATGGTGGTGGTGTGTTAGTGTGTGTTGTGCTGGTGAAGTTTTTAAATAACGTGCCCACTCACTGTCCACTCTATTAGACACTCCTACCTAAGTGGTCCACCTTGTACAGACTTGTAAAGTCAGAGACGATCGCTCATCTATTGCTGCTGTTTGAGTTGGTCATCTTCTAGACCTTTATCAGTGGTCACAGGACGATGCCCACGGGGTGCTGTTGGCTGGATATTTTTGGTTGGTGGACTATTCCCAGTCCAGCAGTGACAGTGAGGTGTTTAAAACTCTGTGTCTTATCCACTCATACCAGCACAACACACACTAACACACCACCACCATGTCAGTGTCACTACAGAGCTGAGAATGATCCACCACCTAAATAATACCTGCTCTGTGGTGGTCCTGTGGGGGTCCTGACCATTGAAGAACAAAGTAAAAGGAGGTCACAAAAGTATGCAGAGAAACAGATGGACTACAGTCAATAATTGTAGAACTACAAAGTGCTTCTATATGGTAAATGGAGCTGATAAAATGGACAGTGAGTGTAGAAACAAGGAGGTGGTTTACATGTTATGGCTGATATGGCCAGTTTGACTACTGCAAAAGTCTGTTACTGCAACAAATGATGTCTATTGTAGCTTTATTGTTTACTTAAATGTATCATCCGAATTGCTTACTCATCTGATCAGATCTAAGGTTTTATAGGTGTTTGACTAATTGTGACTGCCTGTCTTTTTAAAGGATGAGTCTATTGCCCAAAGACGAGCTGAACTTATGGCTGAATATTCAGCTAAAACACCCAGAGTAAGACAATGTTCTCATCTCAGAGATAGCATAGATGTGAACTGTGACAGAGCTGAAATATGACCCTGTCAACCTTTTTCACCTAAATAAAGGAGGAGGAGGAGATTCAGGAGGAAGATGGAGTTGCAGAGCAGCTGGACTGGGAGGAAGAGCTGGAGGCCACACTGCTAACAGAGTTTCCCCAGGAAGAAGATGAGTATGGGGAGGAAGAAGAGTCAGAAGCCAGTGCGGAGGATCGGATAGGAAGTGAGATCAGTGAAAGGTTTAACACTGATGACAGTAATGTCTCCAAAATGCTGGTGAGCGTTTGGAACTTTCAAAGTATGTTAAGTCAGTAAGTCATGATGAGTCGTACAAACATATCTTTTTTTTTACTCTGTTTTTGTTAATTGCAGTTTAACATGTAGTACATTTGTGTTATATTTACTTCAGCACCTAGCTGGATTAGGTCCAGCATTACATTTTACATTTACAGCATTTAGCAGATGCTTTTATCCAAAGCGACTTACAGTACTGTGACAGTACACTGTCTAAGCAGTTGAGGGTTAAGTGTCTTGCTCAAGGGCCCAACTGTGGCAGCCTGGCAGTAGTGGGGCTTCAACCAGCGACCTTCGGATTACTAGTCCAGTGCTTTAACCACTAGGTTACAACCGACTGCATTACTGTTCAACATTGTAACTTGCTCCATGGTGTAAGTAAATGAGTTAGTAAATGAGTGAATAAGAAATGCCTTGCAGTGGGGTGGTAATCAGTGTATTTTCTCACTTCCCGCCTGTTTCCTGCCTCTATTTTAATGATAATGGGTGAATGAATAAATCATTATATTTCATGTTTATTAAAAATGTAAAATACACAAATAATGCTATTCAATTTCATATAATGGTCAATTCTATGCATTAATTTCAGCACCTGCCACACTTTGATGTTCTTTTGTAGTTCTAAAACAGAATAATAAAACAGTAAACAACACATTAACTAACATAATGAATAAAATGTATTTATTATTACAACCCCAAATCAGAAAAAGTTGGGACAGTATGGACTTTGTAATGATGCCATTCCTTTTCACCACACTAAACAGACATTTTAGCACAGAGGATACCAAGTGATTTAGTGTTTCAGCTTTTATTTTGTTCCATTCTTCCTGCAAAACGTATTTTTCGTTTCAAAATTCTCCACACATTCTCTATTAGGGACAGGTCAGGACTGCAGGCAGGCCAGTCCAGTACCCGTACACTCTTCTTCCGCAGCCATGTAAAAGAAGAGGTTATCCCTTGCCCATGTGGTTATAGCAGCTATTGTTGAGTGGCGGTTCTTGATGCAGTGCCGTCTGAGGGATCGAAGATCACAGGCGTTCAGGTTAAGCTTGCGCCCTTGGCCTTTAGGCACTGAAATTCCTCCTGATTCCTTGAATAGTTTAATGATATTATGCACTGTAGAGGGAGAAATATGCAAATCCCTTCCAATCTTTCTTTGAGGTACATTGTTTTTAAACATTTTAATCATTTTCTCACGCATTTATTGACAAACTGGAGATCCTCTGATCATCTTTGCTCATCAAAGACTCAGCCTTTTCTGGATGCTGCTTTTGTACCAAACCATGATTACAATCACCTGTTTGGAATCACATCATTATTTAGTTTTGAAATGCAGGAATGGATGTTTATTAACAAATGAAAGGAAGTTGAGCAGACAAAACATGAAATATCTCAGGTTCATCCTGTTTACAGTCAAATAAAAGTCAAAGTAAATGTAAGGAACACTGCATTTTTATTTTATTTGCATTTTTCATACTGTCCCAACTTTTTCTGATTTGGGGTTGTAATGTTTTTAATAAAAAAATGTAAAAAAAAAAAAACAAATAAATGCAAAAATATTAACTATTTAAGTAACTAAAAGATTGTCACTAATTGGATGAACCATTTACACTGTTGCTCTTTGCATTTTAGCACTATATGTGCCCTAACAGCAAATCATTCTTACTGAAGATTCTGCATTCTTTGCCTTTATAATGCAATATGCATCATTGGTTTAATGAGAAAAAGAATTTGATGAATGTTTACTTTATAAATGAGACAGTATGACTTTCATTATCTAAATGTGACTGACCAGACATATTTCAGTCTATATGCACACAATTTTCTGTGCGTATCTGTTAATAAGTTGTTGACAGAAGCTGTTGACATAATATGACCACCCTGTATATGGCTCCCCGATTTGGAAGCTACATTATCTGTTCTGTAATGTTGTGATGTATTTTTCTATTCAGGACATCCTGGCTGAACACCGGATTTCTCGCCTTACAGTCAACTCTGGTCGGAAGCCTCAAATTGTGCGCTATCAACTACTGAGGCTAGTTAAACCCCTGGTGGACAACAGAGAATCACTGTTTCAAAAGTGTTATCCTATCACCTGTGATGTTGCACGTAAACTTCTACACTTCTCTTACAAGTTCTACAGTGCCTTTGGGTGCTGGGACCCTGTTCGGGTTAGTGATAAATACTTAAAATATACTTACAATATACAGTATGTACCTGCTGATCATATCTAATATATTATACAGTAAAAGACAATTATGTGTAGACAATAAGTCTAAATTTGTTGTTTTTGTTGTATATTTATATTTTATTCTGAAAGCTGAGCATGGGACTAATGCACAGCATGGCAGATTTATTTATGGATAATGTATCCAATTACCCTGATTGCGTTACGCTTCACCTCTACCGATACAACACTCCACTGCTTTCTGAGGAGAATCGCAACTGACACACGCCCCCTCCGACACGTGTGCAGTACCGACTGCATCTTTTCACCTGCCAGAGGCGAGTTCATATGCGGATCAGCTTTGTGCAGGGGGGAGCCACACCCTGACCAGCATTATTCCGCAACTCTGCGCAGATGCAATCAATCATCCAGCAGAGGTCGTAATTGCACCAGTTATGAGGAACCCTGAACAACAGCCAATCGGTGTTCATGTAGCCTCCCAGCCCAGCCGGATGGCAAAGCTGAGACTCGATACGATGTATTCGAAATCCCAGCTCTGGTGTGCTAGCGTATTTTACCACTGTGCCACCGGATTATTTAACTTTTAAGAATTTAATTGAAAACATCTAATATAGGGTGGTGTTGTACAGTTATATAACATTATTTTACGCCAGTGGTTCTTATGTTTTTAACAATAGATAGTTTATAACACAGATTCATGCTGACCTTTATATTTTATATAATTTAATTCTTTAATTTCTTTCTTTTATGTTTTTCTTTATGTAAAGCTTGCAGAAGGTGATCTCATCCAGCCTATGCAGGGTCCTGTCAGTGCCAGCTTCCCGGTCTGCTTCCACAACTCAATTTATTTTTTTGCCTCCATTAAAACACGCAACACCTTTATGATGAACCCCATTAAATACCTTCGTCAGTCCAAACCTAATCCATCCCTGCCCATCAAACTTGCCATCATCGGTCCTCCAAAATCTGGCAAAACCATGGGTGAGTGACCACTGCCTCGAGATGCCACATGGATTGTTGTTTCATTTTGTAGATCATTGTAGAGTTTTTTAAAGGGGCAAGTCGTAGCCTAGTGGTTAAGGTACTGGACTAGTGATCAGAAGGTCGCTGGTTCAAGCCCCACCACTGCCAGGTTGCTGCTGTTGGGTCCTTGAGCAAGGCCCATAACCCTCAATTGCTCAGACTGTATACTGTAACTGTAATGTTGGTTGCTTTGGATAAAGGCGTCTGCTAAATGCCTAAAATGTAAAAATATGTAAGTCACAAAGTATTAATAGTATTGTTTTTTCCCATGTATTGTGTGTGTGAGTAGTTGCCCGCATGTTTGCTCAGGAATATGGACTGTCACGCCTTTCAATTGGTGATGCTATGCGAGCAGTTCTCAATAACCAAGGCAAGACAGAGCTGGCCACTCAGATGTTAAAGCACCTAAATCAAGGTCTAACTGTGCCTGAAGAGCTGGCCATTCAGTGCCTCGAGGTGGTGCTAATGAACTTAATCTGCAGCACACGTGGGTAATGAAACATTTCAAACTGCAATCCTGTTCACAACAGCTTTTAATACTGGAGAGAGTGGATTCAGAAAGAACAATACCTTTTAATCAGAAAAAGTTGGGACAGCATGGAAAATGCAAATAAAAAAAACACACGTTTTACATTTACTTTGACTTTTTATACAGGATGAACCTGAGATATGTCATGTTTTGTCTGGTCAACTTAATTTCATTTGTTAATAAACATCCATTCCTGCATTTCAGGCCGGCAACACATTCCAAAAAAAGTTGGGACAGTAAAGCATTTACCACTTTGTTATGTTGCCATTCCTTTTCCCCACACTTATAAAACGTTTTGGCACCAAGAATACCAAGCGACCACAGCCCACACATTCTTTATTGGGGAAGGTTTGGGACTGCAGGCAGGCCAGTCCAGTACCCGTACCCTCTTCTTCCGCAGCCGTGCCTTTGTAATGTGTGCAGCATGTGGTTTTGCATCGTCTTGTTGAAAAATGCATGGACGTCCCTGGAAAAGATGACGTCTTCAAGGCAGCATATGTTGCTCTAAGGTCTTAATGTATTTTTTTGCACTAATGGTCCTGACAAATTAAAACAAATTAAGAAATATAGTTCTTGCATCAGTGGTTCTTGGGACTTGAGGGATCGAAGATCACGGGCATTCAGCTAAAGCTTGCGCCCT
The DNA here is from genome assembly GCF_030014385.1 of Trichomycterus rosablanca. Classification (NCBI taxonomy): domain Eukaryota; kingdom Metazoa; phylum Chordata; class Actinopteri; order Siluriformes; family Trichomycteridae; genus Trichomycterus; species Trichomycterus rosablanca. Next base: position 19,914,688 of record NC_086007.1, read on the forward strand.
TGGCCTTTACGCACTGAAATTCCTCCTGATTCCTTGACTTGTTCAATGATATTATGCACTGTAGTGGGAAAAATATGCACAACCCTTCTGCAATTAAATAAAAGTCAATGTAAATTTAAGGAACACTGCATTTTTTTTTTTTTTGCATTTTCCATACTGTCCCAACTTTTTCTGTTTAATTCAGTTCAGTTTAATTAATATTGGTGAAATATTTGATTGTACTTTATTTGATTTGACATTCAGTTCTTGACTACAAAAGATGCTGATATAACTACTTGACTACTTAAAAATACAGTTCAAAAATGCAAGTTAGACATTATGTTGTTCCAGACCTTTGCTTGAGGAAATTTTATTTCTCCTACATATTGTCTGTTTGTTTGTCTCTGATTACATTTGCAATTTAGGCCCTGACAAATTAAAAGTAAAAAGTAATATAGTTCTTGCATCCGTGGTTTTTGCCAAAACAACAATCTAATTAAAATTGCACTCAGTAGCAATGTTGTGACATATAGTAATATAAAATTGTGGTTAATAATAATGATACAATAGGCTGTATATATTTTGGCCACTACCATTATTAAACGGTTTTCTTATTCCAGGTATGTGTTGGATGGCTTTCCTATGACCAAGAAGCAAGCCGATCTGATGGAGGCTCGGAGCATTATTCCTGTTCGAGTGATCGAGCTGCAGCTAGATACAGAGGAAGTGCTAAGAAGAGGTTTGGAGGATAAAATCAAATCAAACAGGTTTGGCTTATAGAATCAAAATGTTTGTCTGCACTGGTTGCTCTTTAAATAGTCCCTTTAAATAGGTTTGCCCTAACTAGAACTGCTACATTTTATACATATGGGTGTTAATTCTAGTTGTAATGATATTGAAAATCAATTTTTCATTCCTGGATATATTTATATGCATTATATGACAACAATTTGCCTGTTACATGTACACCGATCAGATATAACACCCCCACCCCTTTTGCTGCCCCACACACAACAAACTGTGATGCACTGTGTATTCTGACACCTTTCTATCAGAACCAGCATTAACTTCTTCAGCAATTTGAGCTACAGTAGCTCGTCTGTTGGATCGGACCACACGGGCCAGCCTTCGCTCCCCACGTGCATCAATGAGCCTTGGCCGCCCATGACCCTGTCGCCAGTTTACCACTGTTCCTTCCTTGGACCACTTTTGATAGATACTGACCTTTGCAGACCGGGAACACCCCACAAGAGCTGCAGTTTTGGAGATGCTCTGACTCAGTCGTCTAGCCATCACAACTTGGCCCTTGTCAAACTCGCTCAAATCCTCACACTTGTCTATTTTTCCTGCTTCTAATATCAACTTTGAGGATAAAATGTTCACTTGTTGCCTAATATATCCCACCTACTAACAGGTGCCGTGATGAAGAGATAATCAGTGCTATTTACTTCACCTGTCAGTGGTCATAATGTTATGCCTGGTCGGTGTATATTACTGATTTCAGATGTGCCCTATTAAATTATGAATTAGGTAATTACATTTAATTAATTTAAAAAATAAATGAAATAAAAGTAAATTCCTCACCCTATTCCATTTAACAGGCCATACCCAATTCACAACAGCACCCAGATTCTGAACACCCGGAACTTGTGCTTTAAGCGTGAAGTAAATGCTCTCCAACAGCACTTCAAGCAACAGTACCACAACTGGGTTCCTGTAGATGCACACAAAAGCAAGTGGTGGGTGTGGAATCAGGTTCTGGATAAAGTTTGTATAAGCATGAGACACATCCACAACTACCTGAAAAGAATTCGGAAAGGTGAGAAGACACCCCCTACACACACACAACCATAAATTACTAACTACTTATATTTATAAAGGCCAGCTACATTTAAATATAAACCCCATTGCGTAAAATGCAGAAAAAAAGAAGAATCTGTGTAGTTAATTCTATTGAATCTTTATTTAACTGACAAAATTTTAAAAGAAAATCTTTCCAAAATTTTCACTGATCAGCTTCATTGTACAACCCCAAATCAGAAAAAGTTGGAACAGCATGGAAAATTTAAATAATAAAAAACACAGAGTTTCTTACATTTACTTTGACTTTTATTGGATTGCAGACAGGATGAACCTGAGATATTTCATGTTTTGTCTGGTCAACTTCATTTACATTATTAATTAACATCCATTCCTGCATTTCAGGCCGGAAGAAGAATTTTGTCCCATTCTTCCTGCAAACACATCTTAAGATGTGCAATGGAGTCATCGTTGTTGCATTTTCCATTTCAAAATTCTCCATACATTGGGGACAGGTCAGGACTGCAGCCATGCATTTGTAATGTGTGCAGCATGTGGTTTTGCATCGTCTTGTTGAAAAATGCATGGACGTCCCTGGAAAAGATGACGTCTTGAAGGCAGCACATGTTGCTCAATGATCTCAGTGTATCTCAATGTCTGCATTAAGCTGCCATCACAGAAGTGTAAATGACCTTTGCCAAGGGCACTGACACAACCCCATACCATGACAGACCCTGGCTTTTGGACTTGTTGCCGATAACAGTCTGGATGGTCCTTTTTGTCTTTGGTCAGGAGCACACAGCGTCCATTTTTTCCAAAAAAGACCTGAAATGCTGATTCATCTGACCACAATACACGTTTCCACTGTGTGATGGTCCATCCTAGATGCCTCCAAGCCTAGAGAAGTCGACGTTGCTTTTGGACATGGTTAACATTAGGCTTCTTTTTTGCACAGTAAAATTTTAAGTGGCATTTGTGCATGTAACTCTGTATTGTAGTGTCAAAGTAATCCCTTGCCCATGTGGTTATATCAGCTATTGTTGAGTGGCGGTTCTTGATGCAGTGTTCAGCCTAAGCTTGCGCCCTCGGCCTTTACGCACTGGGGTTGTATTTTGTACATAGAAACACATTTAGAATTTGATACCTATTGATGCGTGAAAATATTCAATGAGATATCTCAATCTGTACAGGGCAATGTTGGAATCCACTGTTGAATCAGATCTATGCACAAATGCTTCCAAGTTTTCTGAGCCCAGGCTCATCGCAGATGGTCTGAAGGACAGTGGAAATGTGTGCTGTGGTTCAAAACACTTGAACTCTTTCTATCGTTATCAGATTTAATAAACATTCACAAATCACAGATTTTTTTATTACATTTTAGAAAAAAATGGTGTTTGTGTTTACGAATAAATACCAGCTCCTCCCACCAGCTCTTCATGTGTTTAAAAAATGTAAACCTTTGTGCATTTATTTTATCCTATATTACTAATTCAATTTTTTTTCTATAGGCCAGGCTGCCAGTATTGATTGCCTATGTATTACCCCACGTGAGCTCCAGTCTCGGCTAGGAGAGTTTGGCCATTATTGTCCTGTGAGCTTGGGTCTTCATAAACACCTAGTTGACTGCACCCATGACAAGTCTCCTAAACTGGCCGAGTTCAGGGGCTGCTATTACAAATTGTCATCCAGAGAGTATCTCCAGGTAAGGGGTTAAATCTTTGTTTTTTTTTAAGTGAGTTTATTATTTATTTGTTCAAAAATTATGTATATGTGCAACCTTGCCTATTATTAAACATCTTTTAGATTAATTTGCAGGCCAGGACACTCATCCAGTGCCTGACCTCACAAATGCTCTTTTAAATGAATGCGATTTCTTACTAACCCTCAAATCTTGTGAAAAGCCAGAATAAAGAAGGCTGTTATAGCCACCAAGGGGAGGGGGAAACTTCACATCCATGTTCTCAGTATTAAAATGCGATGTCTAACTAGCTCATAAAGTCCACATACAGAATTTTGTTTTCACTGATACTGCTTGAGATGTTTCTACAATTTCTACAACCTGTGGTAAATTCAATTGATTGGACATGATTGGGGATTGCCAACACCTGTCTATATAAGGTCCCACAGTTGACAATGCATATCAGAGCAAACTCCAAGCCAAGGAGTTAAAGGAATTATCTGCAGACCTCAGAAACAGGATTGTGTCAAGGCATAGATCTGGAGAAGGGTACAGAAACATTGCTGCAGCTTTGCAGGTCCTAAAGAGCACAGTGGCCACCATTATTCGTAAATGGAAGAAGTTTGGGACCACCAAAAATCTTCCTAGACGTGGTCACCCTGCCAAACTGAGCGATCGGGGAAGACGGAGAGAGGTGAGCAGGAACCCGAGGGTCACTCTGACATAGCTCCAGTGTATCCTTGTGGAGATGGGAGAACGTATCAGAAGATCAACTATTCAGGCAGCACTCCACAAATCATGCCTTTATGGTGGAGTGGCCAGACGAAAGCCACTCCTTAGTAACAGGCACATGACAGCACCTAGAGGACTCTCAAACCATAAGAAACAAGATTCTCTGGTCTGATGGAACCAAAATTGAACTTTTTGGCCTGAAAACCAAGCGTCACATCTGGAAGTAACCAGGCACCGCTCATCATCTGGCTAATGTCATCCCTACAGTGAAGCATGGCGGTGGCAGCATCATGATGTGGAGATGTTTTTCAGCAGCGGGACCAGGGCGACTAGTCCTGATAGAAGGAAAGATGAATGCAGCTAAGTACATCGAACGCTCTGGACCTCGGACTGTGGATGTTTAAGGCAAAAAAAGAACTAAATCTATTATACAATGAGTCTGTAACAAAATAAAACGTGGAGAAGGTGAAAGGGGGGTGCAGACTTTTCGGCTTGACTGTATAATTGGCCATAGAGTGTATAATAATGATTTGTATGGTTACCATACCGTTTTTTTTCTCTACTTGCAATACTACTGTACATCATCTGCATGCAGGATAGCACACTATTGTTTGTCTTGTTTTTCTAATTACAACAGATGTTCCTTGAGACTCCAGAGCAGTTTGTGGTTCCAAACTGTCCTCATCAGTTGCCACTTCCCGAGCTTCTTCCCCGCAAACTAAACGCAGGCCAAGTGAAGAGCTGCTTCCCTCAGCAGGTGGAGATGAAAGGCTTCTGTCCAGTCACATACTTTGAAGGCCATCAAAGGTATTGCACAATTAGCCATTACAAATCGCCACTAGTTATAGATTGATATAATGGTTTTGATTTTGTTGATCATTTTAAAATGTGTTTTATATATAATAAATTTATATCAGGGTCCTTTCTGTGTGGAGTTTGCATGTTCTCCCTGGGTGTGTTCGAAAACTTAGGGAGCTGCCTTGCTGTCTTACTGTCTACATAGGCAGCTGCCTCAGTAGAGAGGATTCTAATAAGTCATTGACTTAGAAGTCAGGTTATTCGAACGCGCTACTTAGACAGTGATTCCATCGGGTTTAGCATTTAGCATCTTGCCATTAAAACCAATGGATTGAGGTAGCACAGCACGCTAACATGTCCCTTCATGTACCGATAACGGTTACATTTCCTGACAAGCCCGAACTTGCAAATAAAAACACTCGGTACAACTTTTTACAAGTTAAAAATCAGTAATATTTTATTTACGTTTGAAAATAACTCCATTCGTTTGTCCGCACCGTCAGCCATGTTTATTTTTCTGTGAGAGAAGAGCACCCGACCCGCAATGAATTCTGGGATTGTCTTGATCACTAAGGCAGCGTGGGATGCTCACTCGTTCATAAGTCAAAATAACATTGAAATATTAAGATGCCTCAGTAGTGAGGATATTAAGGCATCTAGGATTTCAAACAGCCTCCTTCTCGGGAGCGCGCACAGGATGACGTAAAATGCTGCCTATGTAGAGAGAGAGCTAGCTTTTCGAACACACCCCCTGTGTCTGCTCTGGTTTCTTCCCACAGTACAAATACATGCAGTCAGATTAACTGGAGACACTGAATTGCCCTATAGGTGAATGGCGAATGGTGTATGTATGTGTGTGTGTATGTGTGTCTGTGGACTGGCGCCCTGTCCAGGGTGATAGTGTGTCTTGCGCTCATTGAAAAGCTGGAATAGGCTACAGCAAACTGTATTTACTCTATCATGTAAAGGTATGAGGCTCTGGTTCGTGGCAATGTAGAGTTTGCTGTGGAGTATCGGGAGAAGATCTACATTTTTGAGACAAAGGAGAAACAACAGAAATTTCTGCGGTGAGTAGTAAAAAAGTTTAGGAAGCATTGTTATCTTTTTCCTTAAATTACTAATTAAATTGTGTATGCAACTGTTCCCAGATCACCTGAGACTTACTGGAATCAAAAACTCCCTCATAAACTTCCACCAGTGGGAGACCCAATACAACTGACCTCTTTACCATTGCTGGGTTATTTGGAACAGGTAGTTGGGCAATGATTTGGCTTTCAGAACGTGTCTGTTATACAAGTATTTATATCATATGTGTGTGTGTGTATATATATAACATTAAAACCACCTCCTTGTTTCTACACTCACTGTCCATTTTATCAGCTGCACTTACTATGTAGAAGCACTTTGTAGTTCTACAATTACTGACTGTAGTCCATCTGTTTCTCTGCATGCTTTGTTACCCCCTTTCATGCTGTTCTTCAATGGTCAGGACCCCCACAGGACCACCACAGAGCAGGAATTATTTGGGTGGTGGGTCATTCTCAGCACTGCAGTGACACTGACATGGTGGTGGTGTGTTAGTGTGTGTTGTGCTGGTATGAGTGGATCAGACACAGCAGCGCTGCTGGAGTTTTAAACACCTCACTGTCACTGCTGGACTGAGAATAGTCTACCAACCAAAAAATATCCAGCCAACAGCTCCCCATAGGCAGCGTCCTGTGACCACTGATGAAGGTCTAGCGGATGACCAACTCAAACAGCAGCAATAGATGAGCGATCGTCTCTGACTTTACATCTACAAGGTGGACCAACTAGGTAGGAGTGTTTAATAGAGTGGACAGTGAGTGGACACGGTATTTAAAATCTCCACTCATACCAGCACAACACACACTAACACACCACCACCATGTCAGTGTCACTGTAGTGCTGAGAATGATCCACCACCTGAATAATACCTGTGAGGGTCCTGACCATTGAGGAACAGGGTGAAAGCTGAAATAAAAAAGATAAAATGGACAGTGAGTGAAGAAACAAGGAGGTGATTTCTTAATGTTATGGCTGATCAGTATATATATACAGTGTATCACAAAAGTGAGTACACCCCTCACATTTCTGTAAATATTTCATTATATCTTTTCATGGGACAACACTATAGACATGAAACTTGGATATAACTTAGAGTAGTCAGTGTACAGCTTGTATAGCAGCGTAGATTTACTGTCTTCTGAAAATAACTCAACACACAGCCATTAATGTCTAAATAGCTGGCAACATAAGTGAGTACACCCCACAGTGAACATGTCCAAATTGTGCCCAAAGTGTCAATATTTTGTGTGACCACCATTATTATCCAGCACTGCCTTAACCCTCCTGGGCATGGAATTCACCAGAGCTGCACAGGTTGCTACTGGAATCCTCTTCCACTCCTCCATGATGACATCACGGAGCTGGTGGATGTTAGACACCTTGAACTCCTCCACCTTCCACTTGAGGATGCGCCACAGGTGCTCAATTGGGTTTAGTCCATCACCTTTACCTTCAGCTTCCTCAGCAAGGCAGTTGTCATCTTGGAGGTTGTGTTTGGGGTCGTTATCCTGTTGGAAAACTGCCATGAGGCCCAGTTTTCGAAGGGAGGGGATCATGCTCTGTTTCAGAATGTCACAGTACATGTTGAAATTCATGTTTCCCTCAATGAACTGCAGCTCCCCAGTGCCAGCAACACTCATGCAGCCCAAGACCATGATGCTACCACCACCATGCTTGACTGTAGGCAAGATACAGTTGTCTTGGTACTTCTCACCAGGGCGCCGCCACACATGATGGACACCATCTGAGCCAAACAAGTTTATCTTGGTCTCGTCAGACCACAGGGCATTCCAGTAATCCATGTTCTTGGACTGCTTGTCTTCAGCAAACTGTTTGCGGGCTTTCTTGTGCGTCAGCTTCCTTCTGGGATGACGACCATGCAGACCGAGTTGATGCAGTGTGCGGCGTATGGTCTGAGCACTGACAGGCTGACCTCCCACGTCTTCAACCTCTGCAGCAATGCTGGCAGCACTCATGTGTCTATTTTTTAAAGCCAACCTCTGGATTTGACGCCGAACACGTGGACTCAACTTCTTTGGTCGAAGCCTGTTCCGAGTAGAACCTGTCCTGGAAAACCGCTGTATGACCTTGGCCACCATGCTGTAGCTCAGTTTCAGGGTGTTAGCAATCTTCTTATAGCCCAGGCCATCTTTGTGGAGAGCAACAATTCTATTTCTCACATCCTCAGAGAGTTCTTTGCCATGAGGTGCCATGTTGAATATCCGGTGGCCAGTATGAGAGAATTGTACCCAAAACACCAAATTTAACAGCCCTGCTCCCCATTTACACCTGGGACCTTGACACATGACACCAGGGAGGGACAACGACACATTTGGGCACAATTTGGACATGTTCACTGTGGGGTGTACTCACTTATGTTGCCAGCTATTTAGACATTAATGGCTGTGTGTTGAGTTATTTTCAGAAGACAGTAAATCTACACTGCTATATAAGCTGTACACTGACTACTCTAAGTTATATCCAAGTTTCATGTCTATAGTGTTGTCCCATGAAAAGATATAATGAAATATTTGCAGAAATGTGAGGGGTGTACTCACTTTTGTGATACACTGTATATAGGGCTGGACGATATGGCTAAAATTTATATCACGATATAACTCCTAATTTCGGTCGATACGATATAATTCCGATAACGATATGAATAATACAAATGTCAGAAAAACTGCCAAGAACACCAACATTGGAAGGCTGTACCTGCAAACCTCTGAAAAATTTATTTGCAAAGTCTATAAAATCTCACCCTTTAAAACTACATAATATTTTAGAAATAATAATAATAATAATAATGGTACAAATAAATTAGCTTTCACCTTTTACTTGTATTCACCATTTGTATACAGACAAACACACGACATCATTCTCATATAAACATAAGCTTTGACAATATATAATATAATATTTTAACATATGTCTTAACCAGAGGTGGAAAGAGAACTAAAATATTGTACTCAAGTAAAAGTACTATTACTTTAATGAATTTTTACTTAAGTACGAGTAAAGTTACTAGTCTAAAAATCTACTCAAGTAAAAAGTAACTCATTTAAAATGTACTCAGAGTAAACTTTTTTTAGTTACTTTATTAACAGCAGGGGGGGTCTCTTCTGTGGAATGCAAACAGGACGAGTGGATATAAATCTCACAATAGTTGTTTTTAATTCAAATATAATAGAAGAAACATGTTGATACAACATTTAAAACATTTAGGGATGTGTAATGTGTCATTTTAGTCCCATAAAACCACTAGTGATGTGTCGTAGAATGAATCGAATCTATTGAACGGCCCTTTAAACTGAAATAAAGGAATCAATTCGCGCTTCTGGGAGTCGTTATGTATATATACGGCTCTTTAAAGGAACCGAGACAAAAGATCCGACTCCCCATATCAGAATTCACTGCAGTAGTTTCCCAGACGCGATTTCTTTAGCGTTTTTATTTTACTCAGTAACGGATCTTATTGAAAATGTAGCGAATTACAATTCCTAATACGAAACATACTTAAGTAAAAGTTTTAAAAAGTACAAGTACACTAAAAAAACTACTCAATTACAGTAACACGGGTAAATGTAATTCCACCTCTGTAAATGTTACTTTCCACCTCTGGTCTTAACCAACTTTAATCCACAACATGGACTGATGATTATTTGTATGTAAACATTTTCGAACAAAAGTGCTTAAGAGTTGCTGCAGAATTTGCTATAGCAGGTGTTGTGCTTGAAGAATACAGAAAAAAAGAGTCTAGTCTTTCCTCTCTTATCAACTAGTTCTACTGCTTCTTTTTTAACTGTGGATGCTCGTTCACTCACAGCTGTTGAACTCATTTAGCCGCTAATATCCACCGTGTTGTAGCGGAATGTAATCAGAGCAGTAACTCTGGCTTCGTGCCTGTGGCGCACGTCATCACGCAGTGACGTATGCATATCGATCGAATTTGTTTACAAATCATATCACCGTTATTGAAACATTTTCTATCGCGATATATATCGATATCGAATTATTGTCCAGCACTATATATATACAGTGTATCACAAAAGTGAGTACACCCCTCACATTTCTGCAAATATTTTATTATATCTTTTCATGGGACAACACTATAGAAATAAAACTTGGATATAACTTAGAGTAGTCAGTGTACAGCTTGTATAGCAGTGTAGATTTACTGTCTTCTGAAAAGAACTCAACACACAGCCATTAATGTCTAAATAGCTGGCAACATAAGTGAGTACACCCCACAGTGAACATGTCCAAATTGTGCCCAAAGTGTCAATATTTTGTGTGACCACCATTATTATCCAGCACTGCCTTAACCCTCCTGGGCATGGAATTCACCAGAGCTGCACAGGTTGCTACTGGAATCCTCTTCCACTCCTCCATGATGACATCACGGAGCTGGTGGATGTTAGACACCTTGAACTCCTCCACCTTCCACTTGAGGATGCGCCACAGGTGCTCAATTGGGTTTAGTCCATCACCTTTACCTTCAGCTTCCTCAGCAAGGCAGTTGTCATCTTGGAGGTTGTGTTTGGGGTCGTTATCCTGTTGGAAAACTGTTGGAGTTTTCGAAGGGAGGGGATCATGCTCTGTTTCAGAATGTCACAGTACATGTTGGAATTCATGTTTCCCTCAATGAACTGCAGCTCCCCAGTGCCAGCAACACTCATGCAGCCCAAGACCATGATGCTACCACCACCATGCTTGACTGTAGGCAAGATACAGTTGTCTTGGTACTTCTCACCAGGGCGCCACCACACATGCTGGACACCATCTGAGCCAAACAAGTTTATCTTGGTCTCGTCAGACCACAGGGCATTCCAGTAATCCATGTTCTTGGACTGCTTGTCTTCAGCAAACTGTTTGCGGGCTTTCTTGTGCGTCAGCTTCCTTCTGGGATGACGACCATGCAGACCGAGTTGATGCAGTGTGCGGCGTATGGTCTGAGCACTGACAGGCTGACCTCCCACGTCTTCAACCTCTGCAGCAATGCTGGCAGCACTCATGTGTCTATTTTTTAAAGACAACCTCTGGATATGATGCCGAACACGTGGACTCAACTTCTTTGGTCGACCCTGGCGAAGCCTGTTCCGAGTGGAACCTGTCCTGGAAAACCGCTGTATGACCTTGGCCACCATGCTGTAGCTCAGTTTCAGGGTGTTAGCAATCTTCTTATAGCCCAGGCCATCTTTGTGGAGAGCAACAATTCTATTTCTCACATCCTCAGAGAGTTCTTTGCCATGAGGTGCCATGTTGAATATCCAGTGGCCAGTATGAGAGAATTGTACCCAAAACACCAAATTTTACAGCCCTGCTCCCCATTTACACCTGGGACCTTGACACATGACACCAGGGAGGGACAACGACACATTTGGGCACAATTTGGACATGTTCACTGTGGGGTGTACTCACTTATGTTGCCAGCTATTTAGACATTAATGGCTGTGTGTTGAGTTATTTTCAGAAGACAGTAAATCTACACAGCTATACAAGCTGTACACTGACTACTCTAAGTTATATCCAAGTTTCATGTCTATAGTGTTGTCCCATGAAAAGATATAATGAAATATTTGCAGAAATGTGAGGGGTGTAGTCACTTTTGTGATACACTGTATATATATATATATATATATATATATATACAGTATATATATATATATATATATATATATATATATATATATATATATATATACAGTATATATATATAGTAATTCTATTTACTCTTAAGTGTTTCTATTTGTCTTTCAAAGGGAGTAGCAAAATCCATCATCAAAGGCATGACCAAGTTAGGCAACCTAAGGCCAAAATATCCTTACTTAAGTGTGAAGCGGTCTGCTATACTCTATTTGGCCTTGCATCTGAAAGGTAAGATGTCCTTTAGTTTTGGATGTTAACTCACATTTTTACAGGTGGACAAATGAGGATTTTATTGTCTTTTGATGCATGTTCTCATATCTTCAACTATTAATTTAACATTAACCACAACTGTCAAAATACACTCACATTTGGTGGTTAGTAGATGGACTGACAGCAGTGTTAATGAACCTTTTAACTTTTGCAGTACTTATTGTGGCTATAATATTTGAACATATATGTAGTATGCATTATGTAATTTAGGATATTTAGTTTTAGTTAAGTCTGCAGAATTTTAGTGTTGGAGTCTTGGTTTACATTATTAAATAAGGAGAGATTTATTTAACATTAGTCAACAGACAGACTATTGTATAGCAGCTGAATTTAAGTACAAACCCCATTGTCTGAAAATGTGATTTCAAAATACAACCAAGTTGGTCAGACAAAATCTAAGTCTCAGATTCACATTAAGAATGTTAATTGTATGCTTATATTCTAAATCTCTAAACACCACAATCAGTCATGAAGGAAAAGTAGACTAATTAAATATCATATTTTTGACCTTAATCCTTGATTGAACTTGGACAATCTACCCATCAAATACTCTGGCATGTAACCTATCGTATTAAACTTGTTTCCCCTTTTTACATAGCATCCAACCCAAAGATTTCAGAATACATTCAGAAAATGTACAAGAAGAAACTGGCACAGTTCGAGGAGGACTGTGCACTCATCTACTACCTGGGTTCCAATATGTCCAATAAGTCACCTCATGAACTTCCCACAGACTTTGAACATAAACTTTACAGGTTTCTTAACTTAAAAGAATCCACAAAGAACACACCAGAACATAGACAGCTTGTAAACTATTAAACTATTAAAATTATATCTGCACTGTATATGAGAACATCACATTTTTCTATTAAACTGGTTTACCTTAAAATCTGGACGAACACTTGATCAATGTAAACAAAATTGTAATACTGACTTTTTTTGAGCTTGTTCTTTACTTGAATAGACATAAATAAATAAACATATCAGTTACCTAGAACATTGTTTAGCTCTTGCTTTCATTTCATGTACATACAGTTGGGTGACAAATTAACAGCAAATTGAAGCATTTTGAGAAGGTACCACCTTAACAGGTTACCCTGTGGATGGAAGCATTTTTATCCTGGAAGAGACCATACACAGTTGCAACTCACTGCTTATTGGTGTAACAAACAAAACTATTCCCCCTCTATAAAATTTACAACTCTTAACTTCTAAAATACTTTTAAAATGCTATCACTCAGCGCCCATGTGGCACAGCAGGATAATCTGCTAGCACACCAGCACCGAGATTCTGAACTCCTCTGTCCGAAACTCGGCCTTGCCACCGGTCGGCTGGGCTCCATCTAGCGGGCATAATTGGCAGTGCCTGCAGCAGACATGGTTCTGCTAGGGTGGGATGACCGGACTATGTGGGTGGGGACTTTAAACACATATAGAAAAGGGTTGGAGGAGGTGTGAGCAGCAATATACCCACCTCGACTGCAATTGGGGATCGCCCAGCAGTGGAAGAAGACAAATTGACTACGCTAAATAGGGAGAAAATGCATAAATAAATAAGTTAAAAAATATCATCCAAATGTCAGTTGCACTGGTTACTTGTCCTACTTAATAGTTTCTTCTCCTGTGAGCTTACAAAAGCTTTTCCTGCTAACTTTCAAATCTTTATATGGTTTATGACAGGTGTGCCATTGCTTGGTTATCTATATTTCTTCATACCTTCCCAGAGCAGACTTTCTTAGCCATTTTTCCTTAAATAAAACAATTCAAGACTGTTAGATATTTTAAGTGTCCATATAGTTATGGTGCTTATCTCACTTCATCTAACCAAACATTGATCTAGAGATATCTGTGCCTATATAAGCTCTTGTAAATAAAGGAAGGTATCTCAAACTCTGACCTTGTCATCAGAAGGGACATCTGTGTAGTGACTGTAGGCTGTGCCTAACAAGTTGGTGGAGAATGCGGGCAATCTAGTCCAGGTAAGTGATCTTGTCTAAGGCTGCAAAGTTTTTGCATGCCAAAATCGCCTAGTTGGGAGAGCGTCAGACTGAAGATTTAAACGTCTTTAATCTATTTTGAGGTTTTGGCAGTGAATTGACTGCTCTGCCTTCACATTCTGAGGTGGGTGTTGGACTGCCGAAATAGCTCAGTTGGGAGAGCGTTAGACTGAAGATCTAAAGGTCCCTGGTTCGATCCCGGGTTTCGGCAGAAAAAGTCCCTTTTTAAAACATCCCTTGTATACTCTGAACATACAGCCTGCCTCATTAACACCCAGACCCTGTTTTGATCCTGGGTTTAGGCTGTAAAATGCTTCCTCAGTAACGCTTAGAGGTTCCTGGTCCGTTCCCGAGTTTGGGTGGAAAAGTGCTGCTTCAAAACATCCCCATCTATCTATCTATCTATCTATCTATCTATCTATCTATCTATCTATCTATCTATCTATCTATCTATCTAGATAGAAAGCTAAACAGACTGCTCATAAGATGTCAAAAGGCGAAGGCGGCAGTAAGAAAAACAATTGTCTAAGAGGTTCCACTGATATTTGAGCTGAGATCACTGAAGTCACAAGTTAATGCACTTAGCTTAGCAAAGACACAAGACACATACTGCTGCACAAAGAAAGTTATAATAGCTGTTATGAAGTAAGCCAAGCTGGACAGTGTGTTCTTTAATTATGAACATTCCACTCAGATGGATTTGTTTGGTTTGATAGAAAAAGAAATAAAAATGAAGTTGACAAGGTGGAGAACATGAATTAAACCTAGAGGTCGAATAATGCAATACAACGTGATAGTAAATTTTAGAAACATTGGACTTTAATGGCTAGATTTCGTGTGGTTCCATGGTGTAATGGTTAGCACTCTGGACTCTGAATCCAGTGATCCGAGTTCAAGTCTCGGTGGAACCTGAGTCTGTCAATGTCTTCACAAGTGAGCTTTTTGTATGCTTATTTTACATCTACAGCAACTGTAGTGAATATAATGGGTGTAAAGTCAGTAGTTCGAAAAGCACTGTCTTAACTTTCCTATTCTATTTTATCTTTAACAGTCTTAACTGAATGCAGGGGATGATACTACAGGCCTGTAAAACAACTCTTGAAATAATCTGAGAAAAAAGATGCTGTTTCAAACGGTAAAACAAAGAGCAGATTTAGCTCCACTTTTACAGGCATGACATCTAGTGTTCATATTTGGAACTTGATGTAAAAAATTTTCAAATAATGTGCAGGCATCTACCAAATGTGACCACTAGATGTCATGCCTGTAAAAGTGGAGCAAAATCTGGTCTTCATGTTGCCCTTTGAAACAGCATTTTTTTTCCCTCCAATTATTTCAAGAGTGGTTTAACAGCCATGTAGCATCATCATGCATTCAGATAAGACTGCAAAAGACAAAAAAGAATAATAAGAAAGTGCATTTCAAACTACAGACTTTAGCTTTAACTTGGGCTATGTGTGTTACAGAGCAAACAGATAAGCGATAGGGATATTTTAAAGCAGCACTTTTTCCACCCAAACCCGGGAACGAACCAGCAACCTCTAAGCGTTACAGAGGAAGCATTTTACAGCCTAAAGCCAGGTTCAGAGCAGGGTCTGGGTGTTATTGAGGCAGGCTGTAAATTCAGAGTACACAAGGGATGTTTTAAAAAGGACAGTCATTTGCCGAAACCCGGGATCAAACCAGGGACCTTTAGATCTTCAGTCTAACGCTCTCCCAACTGAGCTATTTCGGCAGCCATACACCACAATCAGTAACTGAAGGCAGAGCAGTCACAATTCAGCAGCCTTCACTTTTAACATGCTCTGTTTCTTTCTGAACAAACCTTGATGTGCACACTGGAGAGGAGATGTTTTAAAACAGTTCTTTTACTGTTAATACCCAAGAACTAAGGTTTACCTTTTTCAGTCTGTTGTTCTCCCAACTGAACTATTTCCGCACTAAAACAGTTGGTTCCAAAATGTGTAATGGGGCTCTGTGTGTGTCTTACTAAACATAAATGTGCAGTAAGGACAAAGAAAATGTTGAAAAAAAATTCAATTTAGTGCCACAACCCCAAAAGTTATTAGAGACATTTAAAACTTTAGTCTGACGCTCTCCCAACTAGGCCATTTTGGCATGCCAACACTTACATTGTTACAGTTAGACCAAACAGTATCCATTGAAACTCGATTCTCCACATTGACTAGCGCTGGTAGCAAAAAGTACTTTTATTGTTCAGAAAAGAAAAAATCAGCAATGAAATCATGCAGACATTTTACGTGATATGCCTTGAAAGATTTTGGTTTTATTTTTTCTACCATTTAAACACCAAGTTTTAATGATGGAGATGAAAATGCATCCATTATTTTCACTACAGTGGCTGTAGTGGTAAACTAAGCATACAAAAACAAAACGTTGACAGACATTTCAAGAAGGCTGTGATGGTAAATCCCACTAGGTACAGAAAGATGAGCCCAGGTTCCACCAAGACTTGAACTCGGACCACTGGATTCAGAGTCCAGAGTGCTAACCATTACACCACACAAAAGCTTCCTTGAAATTCCAATGTTTCTAAAATTTTCAATCACATTCTCGTGCATTTTTCGACCTCTAGGTTTAATTCATGTTTTCCACATTGTCAACTTCATTTTTATTTCTTTTTCTATCAAACCAAACAAATCCATCTGAGTGGAATGTTCGTAATGAAAGAAAACACTGCCCAGCTTGGCTTACTTCATAACAGCTATTATAACTTTCTTTGTGCAGCAGTATGTGACTTGTGTCTTTGCTAAGCTGAGTGCATTAACTTGTGACTTCAGTGTTCTCAGCTCAAATATCAGTGGAACCTCTTAGACCATTGTTTCTCTTACTGCCCCCTTTTGACATCTTACGAGCAGTCTGTTAAGCTTTCTATCTATATAGATAGATAGATAGATAGATAGATAGATAGATAGATAGATAGATAGATAGATAGATAGATAGATAGATAGATAGATAGATAGATGGGGATGTTTTGAAGCAGCACTTTTCCACCCAAACTCGGGAACGGACCAGGAACCTCTAAGCGTTACTGAGGAAGCATTTTACAGCCTAAACCCAGGATCAAAACAGGGTCTGGGTGTTAAAGATGCCTGACACCTATTTCAAAGAATTTTACATGAAGTACCAAATGTGACCACTAGATGCCATGCCTGTAAAAGTGGAGCTAAATGAAACAGCATCTTTTTTCTTAAAAAGGCTCTGCCTTCACATTCTGAGGTGGGTGTTGGACTGCCGAAATAGCTCAGTTGGGAGAGCGTTAGACTGAAGATTTAAAGGTCCCTGGTTCGATCCCGGGTTTTGGCAGAAAAAGTCCCTTTTTAAAACATCCCTTGTATACTCTGAACATACAGCCTGCCTCATTAACACCCAGACCCTGTTTTGATCCTGGGTTTAGGCTGTAAAATGCTTCCTCAGTAACGCTTAGAGGTTCCTGGTCCGTTCCCGAGTTTGGGTGGAAAAGTGCTGCTTCAAAACATCCCCATCTATCTATCTATCTATCTATCTATCTATCTATCTATCTATCTATCTATCTATCTATCTATCTATCTATCTATCTATCTATCTATCTATCTATCTATCTATATAGAAAGCTAAACAGACTGCTCATAAGATGTCAAAAGGCGGCAGTAAGAAAAACAATTGTCTAAGAGGTTCCACTGATATTTGAGCTGAGATCACTGAAGTCACAAGTTAATGCACTTAGCTTAGCAAAGACACAAGACACATACTGCTGCACAAAGAAAGTTATAATAGCTGTTATGAAGTAAGCCAAGCTGGACAGTGTGTTCTTTAATTATGAACATTCCACTCAGATGGATTTGTTTGGTTTGATAGAAAAAGAAATAAAAATGAAGTTGACAAGGTGGAGAACATGAATTAAACCTAGAGGTCGAATAATGCAATACAACATGATAGTAAATTTTAGAAACATTGGACTTTAATGGCTAGATTTCGTGTGGTTCCATGGTGTAATGGTTAGCACTCTGGACTCTGAATCCAGTGATCCGAGTTCAAGTCTCGGTGGAACCTGAGTCTGTCAATGTCTTCACAAGTGAGCTTTTTGTATGCTTATTTTACATCTACAGCAACTGTAGTGAATATAATGGGTGTAAAGTCAGTAGTTCGAAAAGCACTGTCTTAACTTTCCTATTCTATTTTATCTTTAACAGTCTTAACTGAATGCAGGGGATGATACTACAGGCCTGTAAAACAACTCTTGAAATAATCTGAGAAAAAAGATGCTGTTTCAAACGGTAAAACAAAGAGCAGATTTAGCTCCACTTTTACAGGCATGACATCTAGTGTTCATATTTGGAACTTGATGTAAATTTTTTTCAAATAATGTGCAGGCATCTACCAAATGTGACCACTAGATGTCATGCCTGTAAAAGTGGAGCAAAATCTGGTCTTCATGTTGCCCTTTGAAACAGCATTTTTTTTTTCCTCCAATTATTTCAAGAGTGGTTTAACAGCCATGTAGCATCATCATGCATTCAGATAAGACTGCAAAAGACAAAAAAGAATAAGAAGGCAGTGCATTTCAAACTACAGACTTTAGCTTTAACTTGGGCTATGTGTGTTAAACCCGGGAACGAACCAGCAACCTCTAAGCGTTACAGAGGAAGCATTTTACAGCCTAAAGCCAGGTTCAGAGCAGGGTCTGGGTGTTATTGAGGCAGGCTGTAAATTCAGAGTACACAAGGGATGTTTTAAAAAGGACGGTCATTTGCCGAAACCCGGGATCGAACCAGGGACCTTTAGATCTTCAGTCTAACGCTCTCCCAACTGAGCTATTTCGGCAGCCATACACCACAATCAGTAACTGAAGGCAGAGCATTCACAATTCAGCAGCCTTCACTTTTAACATGCTCTGTTTCTTTCTGAACAAACCTTGATGTGCACACTGGAGAGGAGATGTTTTAAAACAGTTCTTTTAATACCCAAGAACTAAGGTTTACCTTTTTCAGTCTGTTGTTCTCCCAACTGAACTATTTCCGCACTAAAACAGTTGGTTCCAAAATGTGTAATGGGGCTCTGTGTGTGTCTTACTAAACATAAATGTGCAGTAAGGACAAAGAAAATGTTGAAAAAAAATTCAATTTAGTGCCACAACCCCAAAATGTATTAGAGACATTTAAACCTTTAGTCTGACGCTCTCCCAACTAGGCCATTTTGGCATGCCAACACTTACATTGTTACAGTTAGACCAAACAGTATCCATTGAAACTCGATTCTCCACATTGACTAGCGCTGGTAGCAAAAAGTACTTTTGTTGTTCAGAAAAGAAAAAATCAGCAATGAAATCATGCAGACATTTTACGTGATATGCCTTGAAAGATTTTGGTTTTATTTTTTCTACCATTTAAACACCAAGTTTTAATGATGGAGATGAAAATGCATCCATTATTTTCACTACAGTGGCTGTAGTGGTAAACTAAGCATACAAAAACAAAACATTGACAGACATTTCAAGAAGGCTGTGATGGTAAATCCCACTAGGTACAGAAAGATGAGCCCAGGTTCCACCAAGACTTGAACTCGGACCACTGGATTCAGAGTCCAGAGTGCTAACCATTACACCACACAAAAGCTTCCTTGAAATTCCAATGTTTCTAAAATTTTCAATCACATTCTCGTGCATTTTTCGACCTCTAGGTTTAATTCATGTTTTCCACATTGTCAACATTTTTATTTCTTTTTCTATCAAACCAAACAAATCCATCTGAGTGGAATGTTCGTAATGAAAGAAAACACTGCCCAGCTTGGCTTACTTCATAACAGCTATTATAACTTTCTTTGTGCAGCAGTATGTGACTTGTGTCTTTGCTAAGCTGAGTGCATTAACTTGTGACTTCAGTGTTCTCAGCTTAAATATCAGTGGAACCTCTTAGACCATTGTTTCTCTTACTGCCCCCTTTTGACATCTTACGAGCAGTCTGTTAAGCTTTCTATCTATCTATCTATCTAGATAGATAGATAGATAGATAGATAGATAGATAGATAGATAGATAGATAGATAGATAGATAGATAGATAGATAGATAGATAGATAGATAGATGGGGATGTTTTGAAGCAGCACTTTTCCACCCAAACTCGGGAACGGACCAGGAACCTCTAAGCGTTACTGAGGAAGCATTTTACAGCCTAAACCCAGGATCAAAACAGGGTCTGGGTGTTAAAGATGCCTGACACCTATTTCAAAGAATTTTACATGAAGTACCAAATGTGACCACTAGATGCCATGCCTGTGAAAGTGGAGCTAAATGAAACAGCATCTTTTTTCTTCAATTTTTTCAAGAGTTGTTTTACAGGCCTGTAGTATTATTACCTGCATTCAGATAAGACTGTAAAAGAAAAAAAAAAAGAATAAATAAGTGAAGGCAGTGCATTTCAAACTACTGACTATAGCTTTTACTTGGGCTCTGTGTGCTACAAAGCAAACCTTTAAGCACAGTATAGGGATGTTTTGAAGCAGACCTTTTACTGCCCAAACCTGGGATCGAACCATGGACCTCTAAGTGTTACTGAGGAAGCTGTATGTTCAGAATAGACAAGAGATGTTTTAAAACAACTCTTACACTGCCGAAACCCAGGATCGAACCAGGGACCTTTAGTCTAACGCTCTCCCAACTGAGCTATTTCGGCAGCCATGCATCACAATCAGAAACTGAACACAGAGCATTCACAATTCAGCAGCCTTCATCTTTTAATGAGCTCTGTTTGTTTCTGACCAAACCTTTATGTGCACTATGGACAAGAGATGTTTTAAAACAGTTATTTTACTGCCAATACCCAAGAACCAACGTTTACAACTTTTTCCGCTCTAAAACAATTGGTTCCAAAATGTGTGATGGGGCTCTGTGTGTGTCTTACTAAACCTATAGGTACACAGTAAGGACAAAGAAAATTATTAAAATTATTTTTAAAAAGTCCATTTACTGCCAAAACTTGAAAATGTGTAAGAGATGTTTAAATCTTCAGTCTGACGCTCTCCCAACTAGGTGATTTTGGCATGCCAACACTTACATTGTCAATTGGGGTGGCATGGAGGCTAAGTGGGTAGCACTGTTGCCTCACAGCAAGAAGGTACTGGGTTCGATCCCCAGGTGGGGCGGTCTGGGTCCTTTCTGTGTGGAGTTTGTATGTTCTCCTCATGTCTGCGTGGGTTTACTCCGGGTGCTCCAGTTTCCTTCCACAGTCCAAAGACATGCAAGTGAGGTGAATTGGAGATACAAAATTGTCCATGACTGTGTTTGATATAACCTTGTGAACTGATGAACTCTAAAATCTAAACAAACTCCCAGATCAGACCATCTGACAATGTACGAAATTTTGGTGTTGTCCTGGATAACCAGCTGACCTTCTCTCCTCATGTACCCAACATGACAAGATCGTGCCGGTTCCTCCTCTACAACATCAAGAAGATTAATCCATTTCTCTCCATGGAAGCCACTTGTCCAATCACTTGTAATCTCATGGTTGGACTACTGCAACTTTCTCTGGCAGGTGCTCCTATGTCCACTATTAAAACTCTGCAGCTCATTCAAAATGCAGCCGCTATCCTGGTTTTTAACCAACCTAAACGCTGCCACATCACCCCACTGCTGCGTTCTCTTCACTGGCTTCCTGTAGCTGCCCGTATTCAGTTTAAAACACTGATGCTCCTCTACAAATTCTAAAATGGACCAGCCCCAAGCTACCTTTGAGGTCGAATAAAACCCCGTTCTGTACCACGCAACCTCAAAGTCACTAGTCTTGCTCGACCTGATCCTCCACCCAGAACTCAAGGAAGAAAGTCTCTCACTGTCTTCAAAAGACGATTTAAAACCCACCTCTTTACTAAGCACTTAAGCTGCATTATTTCTTGCATTAAAAACACTCTTGGTTCTAACAGGGTTTACAGCAGATTTGAGTTCTTGGACTGTTGTCTACTTAAACTAGAGTAAGGTAATGTTCACTATGGAAGCACTTCTGTAAGTCACTCTAGATAAGAGCGTCTGCTAAATGCCGAAAATGTGCATGTACAATGATCAGCCATAACATTAAAACCACCTCCTTGTTTCTACACTCACTGTCCATTTTATCAGCTCCACTTACCATATAGAAGCACTTTGTAGTTCTACAATTACTGACTGTAGTCCATCTGTTTGTCTGCATGCTTTGTTAGCCCCCTTAGTTCTTTAATGGTCAGGACCACTACAGAGCAGGTATTATTTAGGTGGTGGGTCATTCTCAGCACTGCAGTGACACTGACATGGTGGTGGTGTGTTAGTGTGTGTTGTGCTGGTTTGAGTGGATCAGACACAGCAGCGTTGATGGAATTTTTAAACACCTCACTGTCACTGCTGGACTGAGAATAGTCCACCAACCAAAAACATCCAGCCAACAGCACCCTGTGGGCAGCGTCCTGTGACCATTGATGAAGGTCTAGAAGTTGACCAACTCAAACAGCAGCAATAGATGAGCGATCGTCTCTGACTTTACATCTACAAGGTGAACCAACTAGCTAGGAGTGGACAGTGAGTGGACACGGTGTGTAAAAACTCCAGGAGCGCTGCTGTGTCTGATTCAATCATACCAGCACAACACACACTAACACACCACCACACACCTGACCAGTGGCGTAACTACAGGGGGGGGGCAGGTGCACAGGGGCCCATGGCAGGGGGGGGGGGGGTTCCCGTTCCCCTCCATGACATGAACTCAACCACCCACCTCACTGCCCCCCCATTGGCTGCACGTATTATGCATGTATTTATGGCAAGCCAAAAAGGAAATATATAGCAAACACTAATATATATGAAATAAAACTGATGAGCTCCTAGTTACGCCACTGGTCCTGACCATTGAAGAACAGCATGAAAGGGCGCTAACAAAACATGCACAGAAACAGATGGACTACAGTCAGTAATTGATTGTATTTTTAACATCATGTTTTACACTTTGGTTACATTCATGACAGGAACAGTAGTTACTCATTACACCAGGTTATATTGAACACACGTTGTCTTGGACAATTTAGTGTCCCCAATTCACCTCACTCGCATGTCTTTGGACTCTGGGAGGAAACCGGAGCACCCGGAGGAAACCCACGGGGAGAACATGCAAATTCCACACACCTGGGGATCGCACCCAGGACCTTCTTGCTGTGAGGAGACAGTGCTACCCACTTTAGTCACCGTACCAGTTATGCAGGGATTAAGTTCAGGCCACACCTAGTCTGGTAAAGCTAAACAATGACGTCAGTAAACGAGGAAGCGGAAGCTGCACCTGTTGCGATCTACCAGTAAGAAACACCTTCATTTCTTCATTTCGGACACAAACCAGTTTGATCATGGCACGGATCGTCCTTCTGGCTTTGGTGTGTTTGTCAGGCTTAGCCCTGGTGCTCGGACAGGACGGGTGCGTGTGGGAATTGAAGAAAAATCAAGGTTTAAACACTAAATCGTTGGACGCCGGAGCCAGTTTCTCAGCTCACCTGCCGAACATTACAGATCCAGAAGAATGCAGACAAGCCTGTTGTGGTCGCACCGACTGCCAGCTTGCTCTGATCGGAACCCCAGCTGACGATGGCACACCTGAATGCTTTCTGGTGAACTGTATGAGAGATGATGAAGATGTTTGTGTTTTGGAAGAGAACTCTCAATACGAAGGCTATCGTAAAACTCAGGATCCCGAGTCAGGAGCTGAAGCGTCTACAGGTAAACCATGGAGTGACATGGCTTCCGAGTTGCACATTAACTTTATGCACTCTTAGTTACCACCTGAAGAATATACAACAGTATACTAAATAGCATTTTTAAAAAGTACACCGCGGTAAGCTGTAAATGGAAATCAGGACTATATGACACTAACGTTCTTAATAGTAAGTATGCGACACTGTAGCCAATGTAACCAACACTACACCTTGATGCAGTGCGTCACAGTAGTCACAGCTGGTTTAAACAAAAAAACTAATATTTACTTGGTGTAATTCTTCACAAAATGTATAAACTATTCGCAACAAGCATCTTACTTAGTTGGGGTACATTTCACATCACCAATAAAGTATAATATATTAATTAATATATTCCTTTAGTGTAACATATCCACTATTTGCAAAGCTTAAATATAATTTTTTTTTAATTTTTATTTTAAAGGGACAGTAGATGTAGACTACTAGGTAACTTAGTTGACAGGTAACATAGTTGACAACTTCCCTATTTTGACCCATAACTTCAGTGGTAGACCTTGCCTGGCTGACCACATGTCATTTCTTGAACAGAATAATGTCTAATTTGAACATACATTTGAATTAAAATTATAAAAAAAAATTGTAACCATAACAATGTATGTAACATAGTTGACAGTTAATTAATATACTCATTGACAATGTTATATTATAGCTAAAATATTTAAAAAAATAAGAGGACATTCACCACAGTTTGTTCAATATACCCTCCACAGAGAAAAATGATATCATGTAATGCTGGTCACATAGTTTTAGAACAAACCATTTTTGAGTTGCTGAGTGGAGTTCTGTTAGTAACATGGTTGACAGAACTTTTGCGGACAATAATAAATAAATATATTTAAATTATTTAAAAGAGAAACTCAATTTAAAAAATATTATTTTTCTTTAGTATTTAAACTTTTGAAATAAATAAAAAATAGATGTTGTTGCCCTTAATGATTTTATTCATTATTTTGAAACCAAGGCACCCTCAACTTAAAAAACAGACACAGCAAAAACTGTTCATTTAGGAACATCATGACAAATTTCAAGCTAAATGAAGCATAGGATGCACATAATGTTTTTGTGATATTACAACATGTTTTCCATTAATAGGTAAAATATGACATTTTTAAAGAAAATAGTTAGAATAAATATAATTATTATCATTGGACATGGAATGTACCCCAAATTATAGAATGACTCTTAAGCAGTGACATGAATCTGCCAAATCTCTCAGGGGGGACAATTGTTGCGATGATGGCCAAGGTGACCCGTTCGATGGGTAAATTAAAGCTTAAATAATTAACATCTCAAGTCATCTGTCAGTTTGCCCTCACAAATAACTTTGAACATGGAGAGAGACCAGCTTTACCATTACAGTAATCATAAAATGAAGTAAAGCCTTCACACTAACAATTTAATTCAGTTTTCATCAGATAGTATTTTATTGTAGGTGCAGCAGATCTTGTAGGTGCAATGAATAAAGAAGTACACCCCCCCCCCCCCCCCGTGATGGTAGTCATGTGACGAGATCGCTGCTACACCAGGTTACGTGTGACGCAAGCACGTAAGCGCGAGCCCTCCCGGAACCCATTCAGATTGTATTGCAGCGCCTACAGTTCGAAAAAATGAATGAGAGCAATCCGGGGCGATTTTCAGTCAGATTGAAATCGCCCCCCAAAAAGGGGCGATACTGTACGGAACACAACTCGGCGCTGATTGGACTACGGTATTCGGAGGCAAGACAGACTGTCCAGAACAGTCACAGCTGTTATAGAAAAATTTCTTCCCTTTCGTCCTTTGGTGGTGCGTCGCCCGATCACCCTAAGGAACGAGCCGCCCCTGCTTTTGTACTAAATGCTACGTGATCACGATCAGCCTACGCAGCCATAAAGAGTTAAAAAGATATCGTGGGTGATTAGGTAAATGTTTTATGGTGGTGTTTTTTAATTATTCTAGCGAGCTTATTTTAATTGCCTGCTATTTCACTAAATATGTGTGAAAAAGCAGCTTATGTTGTCATAATGTTTTAATATAGCAATATAGTTAATACTAGGGCTGGCTCGTTACCACTTTTTTATGTCCGATACCGATACTGCAAATTGAGCATCTTCTGATACCGATACCAATCCGATACTGTCATTTCTCCTCTCAAAGAACTAAGCAGTAATAATACATGTCTCAATGCACCATGGTTAAACTAGCTATCTGAATAACAATGCTCAGACTGTGAAACAAATATTCTAAAGGAATAAATACAGAACCTACAACATCACACTTATGCAAAACTGCTGTTTTAATTTTAACTTTTACACACAGAACATTTAGCAGCATTTTTGGCTTGTTTAACAGCACCGTACAAGCATTTAAAATAAAATTTAAAGTGCAACTTTATCTGTATTTAACAAATAAATTATAATTTCAATAAAAAATTCTACATCTGTCAACTCTCAAGTCCTTGAACACCTTGAAGAGGCAGCGAAAAAAAAAAAAATAATAATAATAAAAATATTATTTATAAACAATAAAAATGAAACAATTAAATAATAACAAATAAATAATAAACAAATGTATCTATCTTGTCCCGGCTTGGAGATCTCTCACATTCTCAACGAATCCATTTCCTGTTTAGCCTCAGATGTCCTCTTCAAATTCCAGCAGAGTTTGTAATAAGTGCGCTGTGGTTTTTTATAATCTAAAAACGTGACAGAACTTTAACGGAAAATCTCAACCAAACACTGCATCAATTCTAATTGGTTAAATCGCATTTGATTGACATCCACATCTTCCAATTGTAGACACTTTGGACGTCTTTTTAGTTGTGGCAGTAGTAGATGATTTTTTAAAATGCTAAAAGTTTAAGTAGATCAGTGTGTTTTCATTTCTAAATGGCCTTATTTACATTAAGTGTTATTTTTACATAAAGCAACAGTATCGGACTGGATTACACGTTTTTTTTTTCCTTCCGATATTTGATCTAGTGATTTGGGCCAATATATATATAGTAAATACTCTTAACCCTTGTGTGGTGTTTGGGTCTGTGGGACCTGTCTTCAATGTTTACCAAAAGAAACATGATGCTATTTATTATGATTTTAACCTCAGACTCCTTGCCTTTGGCTCATTTTGTGTGAAGAACATATAAAATAACATGTTTTTAATGAGTTCACACTGTACACCCCCTCTACATATTTATATTAGACATGTGGTGTTCGGGTCCACTGGAAACACAGGTATAAAAGTGTGTCATTTTACTCTGTCCTACTACAACATGTCCTGATGTGAGACAGACAGACAGACAGACAGACAGACAGACAGACAGACAGACAGACAGAGAAACAACAAAGACACAGAGAGAGTAAGACGGACTGACGGAGACAGGCAGAGAGACAGAGAGAGAAACAAACAGGCACAGACAAACAGATAGATAAAACAGACAGGCAGAGACAGACAGGGAGAGAAACACACAGTCAGACAAAAAACAGACAGGAAGGCAGGCAGTCAGAGAGAGAGACAGACATAGAGAGACATACTGATACAGAGAGAGAGAGAGAAACAGACAGAGACACAGCATACATGCATCAAATGAATGTATGCAACACACACACACACACACACACACACAGTAAAGCTGAGCGTCATGTGTTGTATAGGCTAGTATGAATGTATGTTAAATAAGTTACAATAATGTGGTGGGTCCACCAAACATTGGCTGAGTAACAAAACCATGAACATCAACCACACAAGGGTTAAAGAGCACTTTATTAGGTACACCTATCTGGTACGTATATTCCTTGATCATTTTAAATGCTACACCAACCATACAGATAAATGATGTGAGTATACAATTAATGAAGCCCATCTGTTTCTCTGTACTCTTTATCATGAAGAATGTTAGCACTCGTTGCTGTACAGTTAGAGACCTGAGCTATTTCTTGCTGCACAATGTGTGGTAATCTTAATTCTTGTGGTTTTATGATGATTTTTTGATTTGAGCACTATTCCTCATGCATTGGCATTAATATGTTTAAAAATCCAGTAACACGTCTACTCATGCTATACTATGAATTTCTGTGTATTTCAGTTTATTGCCGTTTTCAAGCTGTAAAGGGACGTTGTCGGGCTTACTTCCCCCGATTCTACTATGATGTAACCAGTCAAACCTGTGAAGGGTTTACCTATGGTGGTTGTGGTGGCAACAGCAACAATTTTGACACAAAGGACGAATGTGAGAGTTCCTGTAGTGGTGTAACAGGTACATCTTCGCTTTTTGTTTACATGGTGGTCTAATGAGTTGAGATTATTAATCATACAGATGGCTCTCCAACTGTAACAACGGTTTCAGTACATTCAAGATTTGGTCACATGCACCCCAACAGTCAGCGACACTGAACAATAAAATTCTTGCACGTTCTTGCATTCTTTAGCAGATGTCATGTGTTGTGTGACAAGGTGTAGTCCTCCCAGATGTGAATCCTGAGGAAGTTTTATACACAGATCAGCCATAACATATAAAAGCACTTTGTAGTTCTACAATTACTGAATGTAGTCCATCTGTTTCACTGACATGGTGGTGGTGTGTTAGTGTGTGTTGTGCTGGTATGAGTGGATCAGACACATCAATGCTGATGGAGTTTTTAAACACCTCACAGTCACTGCTGGACTGAGAATAGTCCACCAACCAAAAATATATCCAGCCAACAGCGCCCCGTGTGCAGCGTCCTGTGACCACTGATAAAGGTCTAGAAAATGACCAACTCTAACAGCAGCAATAGATGAGCGATCATCTTAGACTTTACATCTACAAGGTGGACCAACTAGGTAGGAGTGTCTAATAGAGTGGACAGTGAGTGGACACAGTATTTAAAAACTCCAGCAGCGCTGCTGTGTCTGATCTACTTATACCAGCACAACACACACTAACACACCACCACCATGTCAGTGTCACTGCAGTGCTAAATAATACCTACTCTGTGTTGAAGAACAGGGTGAAAGGAGATTAAAAAGGTATGTAGAGAAACAGATGGACTACAGTCAGTGATTGTAGAACTACAAAGTGCTTCTATATGGTAAGTGGAACTGATAAAATGGACAGTGAGTGTAGAAACAAGGAGGTATTTATTTATGTATTTATTGTATTGTTTTTATTGCAGCTTAAATAAGTTACATTAAAATATTAATTCTAAAAATACAACATAAACACTAACTTGAGGTAAACGTGCTTGCTCTCAGTGTCTCTGGGTGGCACCAGATCTGCCACGACCCTGACAAACAAGAAGCAGTTCTTGGAAATAAATAAAGTAACTTGAAGTAAACCCTAAACAGCATCTTAGTATTTATCTTTAAGCCTCCTAATGGCAAAAAGCTGCCATTATTATTAGTAACGTTCTTTGGAGATTGAAGGGTGGTGACCATTGGGCATGAGTATCTCTTAAACCCCTACTTATTTTAACTCTCTACTGACAAATTTCGCACAGTGCTTGCTCTGTTTGCTTTGTGCTCATCTCAGAAGCGGTAGTGCTTTATAGTAATAGCACAGTTAAACCATAAATGACAGAAGCTCTAAAGTAAAGCATTGTATTGTTTGGTAAATTTCTGTATTACTCAGCCTGATTGCAGTCTAAGTCTGACTACACCCATTTTACAAAGTGACAAGCTTTAAATGGCTTTTTGTAAGCAAATGATAGAGCAAAATATTATATCAAAAATTAAATTGTCATGCCTGTTCTGTGGCTGAATTCCAAATGGCAAATTCAGTCAGGCATATATTGCAGTGTGTAGGTTCTACAATCAGATATTTTATTTCAGATATGTTCATTCTTAATGGAGTAAAATTATACAGTAATTAAAATGTCATTCATAATTTAGTATATTTTTTGTGGATTAAATGGTTACCAGATCAAGACACATAATCTGAAACGTTACATTCAGCAATTAAAACAAAGGCCAGATGTGGGAGCGTCAATGAATAATCATTGTGTACTGTACATCAATTTTTCTTCTTAGAAAATTGAACTAGCTGCAGCAACAACAAATAGCATTTTGCAAAGTATGGAGCTACATAAAGAGAGCTCGGTTATCGCTTAAGCAATATCCATGGGACTAGAACTTATAGGGTCTACAAGCCCTGGAAACACTATCTCAAGACCATCCAACGATAAATAAAATTTTAGATCACATCGGCATCCGAGGAAAAGAAGAGGCTGACAGACTGGTGCGTAAACCTCCAACCATACAACAACCAAAAAATTAATAATATTAAAAAACATTAATATCGGATACCAAACCACAGATCATGAAATACATCAGAAACAAATGGCAATTTGAATGGGAATCACAACACAATAATAAACTACATGAAATATACCCCAATATCAACACACACCATTAATCTATGCCAACTAACAGAAAGGAGCAATCTACTGTATATGGACTAGATGCCATACCATCATAACAATAAAACACGTCATTATTGAATGTCACAAATACAGTACAATAAGAAATCAGTTAGGAATCCTAAGTAATATAATAGAAGCTTTCAACTAGGGCTTGCACCGATCCGATATTCTGTATCAGTGTTGGTCCGATATTGGCCCAGATCACTGGATCGGATATCGGAAGGAAAAAAACGTGTGATCCGATCCGATACTGTTGCTTAATGTGAATAACACATAATGTAAATCAGGCCATCGTTTGTGTGTAAAGCAAATAACACACGAAGATACATTCCAACAGCCGTAACAAGGTGCATCTTGATGACATCATTAACATGTGCCACTGATCTACAACTAATATGCAACAGCCATTCAGAAATTAAAGCACACTGATCTGCTTAAACTTTTAGCATTTTAAAAAATCATCTACTACTGCCACATTTAAAAACACTGTAAACACTTTAAACACAATCAAAATCGCTTCATAAATGATAAATCGCTCACCTGAGATAAAAAAAAACCTATCTTGTCCCGCTTGGAGATCTCTCACATCCTCAACGATTAATCCATTAGTGTTATGAACTAAAAACAAACTACACCGTTTCCCGTTTAACCACAGACGTCCTCTTTAAAATCCAGCAGTGTTTTTAATAAGCACACTTTGGTTTTTAATCTAAAAACGTGACAGAAGTTTAACTGAAAATCTCAACTCTGCGTCAATTCTAATTGGTCCATCGCGTTTGATTGACATCCACATCTTTCAGTTGTAGACACTTTGGACGACACGCCGTAACGTAGGTGAAACCAAAAATGCTGCTAAATGTTCTGTGTGTAAAAGTTAAAATAAAATAAGTGTGATGTTGTAGGTTCTGTATTTATTCCTTTAGAATATTTGTTTTACAGTCTGAGCATTGTTGTTTAGATAGCTAGTTTAACCATGGTGCATTGAGACATGTACTATTACTGCTTAGTTGTTTGAGAGGAGAAATCACGGTATCAGATCGGTATCGGCAGATACTCAATTTGCAGTGTATCGGTATCGGACATGAACAAGTGGTATCGAGCCAGCCCTACTTTCAACTTTAAACACTATAAAAAAGTTGTAAAATTTCTTGCAAATACTGGACTAATCACAAACATCTAAAAACAGACAACATAGAAAACAGAATACATAAAAAATTTTGCAAAACACCTCTCGGCCACGATTATTAACTTCATGTAGACATGGTGTTAAACCCCCCATAAAATGGTTTAACAAACAAACCTATTCCTTTATAATTGAATTTAGATTTTTGTGATGTAAAGTTTGTTACCTAATCTGTTTTGATGTGTAAATTCTCATTGTTGATGTAATCAAACCTGTACACTTGTTTATCTTTGTTTCTGACTTTACCCAAGTAACATGATATGCGGAAGTGCCTCTAGCTGTTTTCCATGATGGTGTATTGAATTACTGCCTTTTTTAAGACTGGAAAGGAGTCTTAACCATTCTGAGTTAATTATGAACTAGAAAATAAAATGGTTAATCTTTCCTTACTTGGCTGTAGTTACGTCAACACTGGGTTGTTTGTGAGAATGTAGTGGTATGTGTATATACTCAAACACACTGTTTAAGATGCTATTTGGATTTGGTAATCTGGCACCTAACTGGCTGGAAATTTTCAGTGTTATATTAGTTATATATATTAGTATCAAATAGTGTAAGCAAGATCGGCATTGCATTGTGGGAGATGCAGTTTATGTACTAATTTACAGTGTATTACAAGACAATCATTCATCTTAAAATGATGTGGCTGGCCAGAGTTTGGGAACTTTTGGCACAAATAACATTGTCCAAGACTAAAGGTTGGTTAAAACACGATTGGTGTTTTGAATTTACCAAGTCTGGGTCCTGAACTTTACCTTTTGATGATAAGAACAGTTGTTTTTACATTTACATCCTCATTATTTTTTTATTATTTATTGCTATTTTCTATAGAAAGAAGTCATTTTAGTGCTTTGCAATGATCTACCTACTGTTACGGCTATGATCATAAATCTCTTTGAATTTAAATGAAGTGTGAAAGGTTTCAGGCAGGTGGTTTCAGTTTACAGTGGTTGAATAACCGGTTGGGTGACCTCTGTTTCAGTTTGATTGAACCATCGGATAAGTTTAGTGGCAAAACACGTTCAAGGAATCTTTGTTATTGAAGCACTTCTAATCCTCTTCTGTGTACCTGTGTTGGGCGGA
This sequence comes from Trichomycterus rosablanca, assembly GCF_030014385.1. Classification (NCBI taxonomy): domain Eukaryota; kingdom Metazoa; phylum Chordata; class Actinopteri; order Siluriformes; family Trichomycteridae; genus Trichomycterus; species Trichomycterus rosablanca. Next base: position 19,947,080 of record NC_086007.1, read on the forward strand.
ATCTTCAGCTAAGGAATGTGGCCAGTTTATATCCAGTGTCTATTTAGTGTAACATACGAATTTGATGTTTGCTTACTGCTATCTAACAACTAATAACTGCTTTGCTGACTTGCTTAAAATGTAACACAGGGGTGTCCAACTCATTTTCACTTATTTTCATCAGGCTGATAGTAACGTATATTGCTGTGATTGCAGTCTGCCTTTTAATTCTTGGACAATTTGTTGTTTTTCTAAATTTGTCTACATTTCTGAATTTGTCTAAATTCTGTGTTTGGTGTCAAAATGCCAAATTTATACTGTATGTTATAATGTATATCTACATTTATATTGTACTCCTTTACCACAGACACGGCCTCATAACACAAAAGACGTACCAGTTTTCCTTCTTGAATTACAAACTTGTATTAACTTTCCATCTTTTAATAAATTACCTTCCTCTTGCTTCAATTTTCTCTTCTTGTACATTTTGGGATTATTTGTAAATATTTCTCCCCAAAGCCTTAGTTTATTTATGTGAGGATACTTTCTTTATTTGTATTATTCATTTATTTATTTAATGTGGGATTTGTTTAAAAATTTCATTTCAGTTTTTTTTAACAAAAAGGGACATGTGCAGCATTGTTTTGCATAGTTTGTACCTACCTCAAAAATAAAAGGACATTCATTATTTAAATAAATAAAAGATGAGCACAAATACAGTATTTTACTTTATTTTTTTAAAGACAAATAATAAAAGAAAACTTTGTCATAATTTGTCTTCAATTTCATTTTGTTTAAAAAATCATATCGTGAACCCAGTATCGTGAATCACAACGTAATTGTGGGTAAAGTGTATCGTTACATCCCTATATAATTGTGTTTGTTTATTTATTTATATTTTTGTTATACCTTTAGGAGATATGCTGATTGATTCCCGGACTAATCCAAAGCGCAAAGTCGTCATTCCAGAGGATGGCAAAGGTAGAATGTTATAAATACTATTTACTCATTTTTATTGAAGGAAGAGGATCAAATTTGTTTATTATACGGGTAGGTAAAGTGAACTGTGATATCACTAAAACACAGCTGAGTGCTATAGTGATATACCTCGAATTGAGAGCTTGAACTTTGTGCAGTGGTGGCCATTTAATTTTTAGTAAATGTACTGAATTATTCACAAACACACATGGTATTAATGTTCAATTAAACATAAACTCTTAAACTATTCACTCACTCAGTTTTACCTTACATTGCTCTGTCCCATTTTTTAAAAACAATATCAATAAAAAAAGTTAAGGTAAAAAATTAAAGATTTTGATTGATTGATTGATTGCAATTTTCCTTCTGGGATCAATAAAGTAGTGTTACAGCAGCAAATTACTTACAAATTATTACAAACATCACACAACAACATGTCAGTAGTACAGTAAAGAATACAAAATGTAATCCGCTCAGGTGGCGCAGCGCTAAAAACACGCTGCAATCGGAGCTGGATCTTGAGTACGTCGTATCGAATCCAGCTCTGCCTTACCGGCCGAGGCTGAGCGGCTGTATGAACAACGATTGGCCTGTTGTTCAGATGGGCGGGACTAAGGTCGGAAGTGGGTCTCTCTCTGTCAGAATGGTGCGGTTACGACCTCTGCTGGCTGATTAGAGGCGCCTACGGAGATGAGGAAGGAGTGCTCTTAGGGTGTGTCTCTCCGCACGCAACGCTAGGTGGCGCAACACTCGTCGATGTGCGGGTGGCAAGATGCTTACGGCTTGCTTCTCACGTGTCGGAGGGGATCTGGGTTAGCTTCGATCTCCTCGGTCAGGGCAGGGATCGGCAGAGGCGGAGAGGAGGCGTGATGCAAATTGGGCAATTGGAAAAAAAGGGGAGAAAATGCATTAAAAAAAAAGAATACAAAATGTAAGACAGTAATGTAATGCAAAAATAAGATATAAAAATATAAAAAATATATAGAAAAAAATATATAATAATATAAAAAATAAGAATATAAGACATCTAACATAGAACAAAAACTAAAGGGGTGGGTAAGCCTAAAAGGTGCAGTTATAGTGTGCAATTATAAGCTGTGCAAATAAACAGTACCATGAGCAAATTGCAAATCAAGTATTACCATTTGTAGTTGCATCAAGTATTACCATTGTAGTAGTACCATTTGTAGTAGTACCATTTGTAGTAGTACCATTTGCAAGTTTAATTGTTTTTCATGGGTACTATAGGTTCTGCGTCCTCCTCTTGCACCAGTGAGAGTCATTATAGGTTGCCACAGCTGTGGGCAGAAATGACTTCCTGTAGCCCTCTTTATTGCAGCGGAGTTGGTGGAAACTACCACTGAAATTACTTTGCTGTTTAATCAGCAGGCCGTGCAATGGGTGTGTGGTGTTGTCCATTTTATTGCGTAGCTTGTGCAAGATTCTCTGCTCAACAACTAGCTCTAGGGGCTCCAGAGCAAAACCCAGCACAGAGCCAGCCTTCCTAATAAGCTTGTTCAGCTTCTTGGAGTCTTGGAGGCTCTGATGCTGCTTCCCCAGCAGATAGCTGCATAAAAAATTGCACTTTCCACAACAGACTGATTAAAAAAAAAAAAAGTAGCATATTGCTGCATTGATTGAAGGACCTGAGCCTCCTTAAAAATAAAGTCTGCTCTTTTGTGTGCTGTTTTGATTTAAAGAAAAATAAAATAGTAAAATAGGTGATTTCTGATTTGCACTAATGGTGCTAATGTGAATTAGTGCAGTAAAATTCAATTGTGTTGGTTCAGTTCAGCAAACATGTACAAAACCTTTTTGTTTTCAGTTTGACTTATTCTAGATATACTTAAACTTCTTTTACTTTTCCAGCAGGGCTGCCTGGAATGACATCCACTGTGTTTGCAGGTATGTATTTTCAGGCTTTTGTGTTTTTATTCTTTTTTAATCTGGGACCAGATTTGTTTACCTGGATTTTGAGAGGTTTTGGGAATTAGTGGAAATTGAAACTTACTGGGCAGTGTGTCTTGGTAATGTAACATTTGAGTTGCTTGATCACTGATGCAACTTATTCCCCACAGGTAACATAATAACTGGGGAGATCTAATTCTTTAATGTACTTACCCAGTTCTAAATTTTGTTTGCACAGAAAAGCAGTAAGCATAAATTAATCAAAGTCTATGATGTGCTAGTTAGCTAAATAGGTTCTTTTTTTTGTTGTTGTTTTGCGTTTTCCCCAATTTTCCTCTCAATCTAGTCGTATCCAGTTACCTGATTGCATTTTGCTTCCTCTCTACCGATGCTGATCCCCACTTCTGATTGATGAGAGCGAGACGGACACACGGCATCTTTACACCTGCACGTAGCGAGTTCATATGCGGATCAGCTTTGTGTACAGAGAGCCACACCCTGATCCCCACTATCCCTTGACTTTGTGCAGGCGCCTTTATGAGGTCCCTATTCGGCTCCCATTCTGTATAATCAACAGACCAATTGTTGTTCATGTAGTAGCCCAGCCCAGACAGTTGGCAGAGCTGAGTTTCAAACCGATGAGTTCAAAATGTCAGCTCTGGTGTGCCTAAATGGGTTCTTTAATATTATACTTTATTTAGGTATGTTACTTACCAGTGTTCACTTGCTGCCTAATATTTCCCACCCACTAATAGGTGTCGTGATGAAGAGATAATCAGTGTTATTCACTTCACCTGTCAGTGGTCATAATGTTATTCCTGGTTGGTGTGCCACTTACGGTTGACATTCCTTCTCACAGTAATTAAAAGATATTTAGGCTCTAAGGAAACCAAGCGATCAAGTGTTCCGGGTGTTATTTTGTCACATAGATTAGATTGTCACATTTAATTATAATTTATTTCAGCAAAGTGCCAGGCTGAACCACAGGTTGGGCTGTGCAGAGCCTCAATCCCACGCTTTTACTACAAGAATGGCAAATGCCAGCGCTTCACGTATGGCGGCTGCAGTGGCAATGAGAACAATTACGCCACTGAGGAGGAGTGCATGAATACCTGCACAGGTATATAGCTAACATTTCAGCCTTATTAGGAAATTGGAGGTTTTTTTATGCTGTGTGGTGTTTTAATATTACTTCTTCCCTTTGTAGGAAAAAAACCATCTGAACTTGAGGAGAGCAAGGAATACCAAGGTAATATACTTCAAGCAAATGGCCAGTTTTAATTCTGTGAATTGCATCTGTTTTGAGTACTACGCCTCCAATCACACGCAGGTTTGTTCCTTAGCCACAGTTCTTTTTACATTTGGTACTTTTATTTCACTGCAGACAGGATGAACCTGAGATATTTCATGTTTTATCTGCTCAACTTCATTTCATTTATTAATAAACATCCATTCCTGCATTTCAAGCCTGCAACACATTCCAAAAAAGTTGGGACAGTAAAGCGTTTACCACTTTGTAATGTTGCCATTTTTTTTTCACCACACTTAAAAGACGTTCTGGCACTGAGGATACCAAGTGATTTAGTGTTTCAGCTTTTATTTTGTTCCATTCTTCCTGCAAACATGTCTTAAGATGTGCAACAGTACGGGGTCAGGTCAGAACTGCAGACAGGCCAGTCCAGTACCCGTACCCTCTTCTTCCACAGCCATGCCTTTGTAATGTGTGCAGCAGGTGGTTTTGCATCGTCTTGCTGAAAAATGTATGGACGTCCCTGGAAAAGATGATGTCTTGAAGGCAGCACATGTTGCTCTAAGATCTCAATGTACTTTTCTGCATTAATGCTGCCATCACAGAAGTGTAAATGACCTTTGCCTATCTGGACGGTCCTTTTCACCTTTGGTCTGGAGCACGCGGCGTACATTTTTTCCCCAAAAAGACCCGGAATGCTGATTCATCTGACCACAATACACGTTTCCACTGTGTGATGGTCCATCCTAGATGCCTCCGAGCCCAGAGAAGTTGACGCCGCTTCTGGACATGGTTAACATAAGGCTTCTTTTTTGCACAGTAAAGTTTTAAGTGGCATTTGTGCATGTAACTCTGTATTGTAGTGCTTCACAAAGGTTTGCCAAAGTAATCCCTCACCCATGTGGTTATATCAGCTATTGTTGAGTGGCGGTTCTTGATGCAGTGCCGTCTGAGGGATCGAAGATCACAGGCGTTCAGCTTAAGCTTGCGCTCTTGTCCTTTACAGACTGAAATTCTACGTAAACCCTTGAATTGTTTAATGATATTATGCACTGTAGAGGGAGAAATACGCAAATCCCTTCCAATCTTTGAGGTACATCTTTGCTGATCAGAGACTCAGTCTTTCCTGGATGCTGCTTTTGTACCAAATTATGATTACAATCACCTGTTTGGAATCACATCATTATTTAGTTTTTTCACCTCATTACTAGAGCTAAATTGCCCCCGTCCCAACGTTTTTGGAATGTGTTGCAGGCCTTAAATGCAGGAATGAATGTATATTAACAAATGAAATGAAGTAGAGCAGAGAAAACATGAAATATCTCGGGTTCAAACTGTCTGCAATCAAATAAAAGTCAAAGTAAATGTAAGTAACACTGATTTGGGGTTGTAATTACCTCAACTGGGACCTTGCTAAATTGAGAGGATTTGTATCTTACAATTGTAGCTGACATGTTTATAACATAATGTCTTGTTATGTATGCTGTGTTTTATTTTACGGATGTCAAACAATTCAAAGTTGTATTAAAAACCAAAGGGTCACAGGAGAGAAGTGTTTTTTCCACAATAGTGTGATGCTTGCCTGATAGTTGGTCTAGTAATCAGTGTATTTACCTCAAAATAACTGCTACACGCATTACGCAGAGGCTTGCGGCGTGCCATCCGACTCCGGGCCTTGTCTTGCTGATTTCAAAATGGTCTACTTTGAGCCAAGTACTCAGTCGTGCCAGGAATTCACCTATGGAGGATGCAAAGGCAACAAGAACCGTTACAACACTGTGGAGGAATGCATCTCCAGATGTGCTAGAAAAGACGGTAAGTGAAGTTTGTCAATTAAGTTGACAAAATGAGGGCTTTTTGATGGGCTCTGTGTCCAGCAGTACACAGTAGTAAGAAAATAAACACTAACTAGTCTGTTTTGAGAGTGTTAGAGATCCATATCTTGTTGCTTAATATGTGATAATAACCATGCGTTATCCTTGTAGGGAGCTTTGAGGAGCATGGACACAGCCGCTGGTCTCCAGGTAAGTGTGATGACAAAGAACTTTCCCATTGTTGCATTGAATATCATAAAACATCATGATGGCACCCAGGTGGCGCAGCGGGATATTTCGCTAGCACACCAGCGCCGAGATTCTGAACTCCTCGGCGTTGCCACCAGTCATAATTGGCAATGCCTGCAGCAGACACGTCTCTGCCAGGGCGGGATGACCGGACTATGTGGGTTGGGTCTTCAAACGCTGTGTAAGGACCCTGATTGGCAGATAGAGAGGCAAAAAGGGTTCCGCTAAGGCCTACACATGGGTTGGAGGAGGCATGAGCAGCAATGTACCCACCTCGACTGCAATCAGGGATCCCCCAGCAGCGGAAAACAAATTGACTATTTTATTTATGCATTTTCTCCCCAATTTAGCGTAGACAAAAAAAAATAATAAAACATCATTATATTGCTGGAGGATATAGTGAAAATTCTTATTTTTTAATGACAACATGAAAAGCCTGTCTAAATGATTACTGTTTGTCCTAAGTGTAACTATTAAAACTGGTTTAATGATTTAAAATGACTAAAATTTGCGGAATATATATCGACTTTTTATTTTGCATTGGTATGAGCGAGTTAGTACAGTCAAGCCGGAAAGTCTGCACACCCCTTTCACCTTCTCCACGTTTTATTATGTTACAGACTCATTCTATAATAGATTGAGTTCTTGTTTTGCCTTAAACATCTACACACAATCACCAATAATTAAGAAGTGAAAATTTTATTTTATTTTATTTTACTGACAAAAATGGTTTATTTAAGAGATACATCTCTGTACACCCTTAGCCTAATACATGGTTGATGCACCTTTGGGAGCAATTACAGCTTCAAGACGTCTTGGGAAAGAAGCTACGAGCTTGGCATACTTGTTTCTAGACATTTTTGCCCATTCCTCTTGGCATATCCTTGCAAGCTAAGTCAGGTTGGATGGGGAGCGTCGGTACACAACCATTTTCAGCTCCTTCCACAGATGTTTGATTGGATTCAGGTCTGGGCTCTGACTGGGCCACTCAAGGACATTCACAGACTTTCTCTGAAGCCGCTTCTTTGTTCTCTTGGCTGTGTGCTTCGGGTCGTTGTCATGTTGGAAGGTAAACCTTCTCCCCAGTCTGAGGTCCAGAGCGCTCTGAAGCAGGTTTTCTTCCAAGGATCTCGGTGTACTTAGCTGCATTCATCTTTCCCTCTATCAGGACTAGTCGCCCCGGTCCTGCTGCTGAAAAACATCCCCACATCATGATGCTACCATCTCCATGCTTCACTGTAGGGATGGCATTAGCCAGGTGATGAGCGGTGCCTGGTTTCCTCCATATGTGACGCTTGGTATTCAGGCCAAAAAGTTCAATTTTGGTTTCATCAGATCAGAGAATCTTCTTTCTCATGGTTTGAGAGTCCTCTAGGTGCCTCTTGGCAAACTCCAAGCGAGCTGTCATGTGCCTTTTACTAAGGAGTGGCTTCCGTCTGGCCACTCTACCATAAAGGCGTGATTTGTGGAGTGCTGCCTGGATGGTTGATCTTCTGATCTCCACAACGATACGCTGGAGCTCTGTCAGAGTGACCCTCTGGTTCCTGCTCACCTCCCTGGCCAAGGCCCATCTTCCTCGATTGCTCGGGTTGGCCGGGCGGCCAGGTCTAGGAAGATTTTTGGTGGTTCCAAACTTCTTCCGTTTACGAATGCTCTTTGGGACCTGCAAAGCTGCAGCAATGTTTCTGTACCCTTCTCCAGATCTATGCCTTGACACAATTCTGTTTCTGAGGACTGCAGATAATTCCTTTGACCCCATGGCTTGGAGTTTGCTCTGATATGCACTGTCAGCTGTGTGACCTTATATAGGCAGTTGTTGGCAATCCCTTATCATGTCCAATCAATTGAATTTACCACAGATGGACTCCAATTAAATTGTAGAAACATCTTAAGCAGTATCAGTGAAAACAAAATGCACCTCAGCTTACGTTTGGGTGTCATATCAAATCACATTTAGCACAAATGTCTAAAAACCTGTTTTCATTTTGTCATTGTGGGCTATTTTGTGTAGAACTTAGTGACAAAAATGAACTCAATCTATTACAGAATGAGTCTGTAATGTAACAAACTGTGGAGAAGGTGAAAGGGGTGTGCAGACTTTCCGGCTTGACTGTACCTGTAATTATTTTAACTGGATTAATGATTTAAAATGACAAAAATATGCAGAATATCTCTTATTTTTGCATTAGTATGAGTGAGTAAGTGGGTAAATGTGTGATACCTGCCTTGCACCACGTGCTTTCATCAATTGTTATCTTCAGTAAATGTAAAAGTAACTCTTGCTAACTGATTAGAAACCAACATCCTCATAGTTCTAATGCAGTTCTATTCACTTATCTCAAATTATCTTTCTCCGTCTTCTGTTCCTCAGGTTTTTTCCTGGTTGGCACTCTGACCATCATGTGCGTAGTGCTGTTGGTTGGCTTGATACTGATTACAGTTCGCCGTGCTCAGCATCGTCGCCTCCTCACACTGGACGACAAGCAAGAGCTGCTGCCTGAATGGCACGTTGCTGAAGAGGATGACCTTAAAACCGACACCTACTAAATCTATTTTTTCGGATTTTCTTTACTGTTTTTACTCCCTTTGTTCTACTTTTTACTAAGCATTACTGTGTCTCCACACTAACACTCCATGTCAAGTCACACGTCTTGGATTGAGGAATTCTATCAGATGCTGCAGTAATCAAAATCAAACAGCACATTGTACCTACGTGCTATATTTTGTTACTTACTCACTTTCTTAACCGCTTATCCAATTAGATCGTGGGGGGTGCTGGAGCCTATCCCAGCTTTTCAATGGGCGCAAGGCACACAGTAACACCTTGGATGGGGCGCCACATACACACACACCATTCACCTATAGGGCAATTCAGTGTCTCCAATTAACCTGACTGCATGTTTTTTTGGACTGTGGGAGGAAATCGGAGCTCCCGGAGGGCTGGCCTATAATGGTAAAAATTCTTTCTAGAATCTTATTTTACACCCTTTCAAATGGATGAACTAGACCTTTGTTCTGTGAGTATAAATATTAATGGTAATAACTACTGACTATATCGAGCATATACAGAATAATGAAGTACAGATTTTAAATACATTTTTACACACTTCAAGGCTGGTACTTAACAGTGGTTATTGTTAGTTGATTTTGTTTTACTTTAGAAGGACAAGCAAAAACATTACGGTACTACATCTACTGTAGCCAAATGTTCAAGTCTTGCTTTAATTATAATATTTGAATGAATATAGAATGGGAACTGGAACATCATTTTCTGTCTTTTTTTTGTAACGTCATAATAAAGAAAGCCTGAAGGTTTAAATCTTGATTGCTTTGTGCCTTCTTAACTGTTGATTTGGCTGTTTTACTAATTGCTAACAGGTTCATGAATCAAACAACCAATGGCAAAATAAAGCGATTATAATGTGGCGCAGTCATGGGGTGCTAACTTCCACATTGCCATTTTCTAGCTGTTTATACCCAGAATGATTTTTATACCTAAAGGTATTATGTTTTAAGTAATGATGTATAGGGGTAAGTAGCGTCTTTTAGAATGTAAATCGGCAATCTGTCTTGTGACAGCAATGATCACCAGACAATAGAACATAAACCCAGCAAAAGTGCAGATGCAACTCACATCATCCACATATTTACGTTTGTTTTCAAACCTGTTGTACTTGCCCCTCAGGTGGCGCAGCGGTAAAATACACTAGCACACCAGACCTGGGATTTTGAATACATCGTATAGAATCAGCTCTGCCATCCGGCTGGGCTGGGCGGCTATATGAACCACGTTTGGCTGTTCATCCAGGGAGGGGAGCTGGATAGGGAACTCATAACTGATGCAATTATGACCTCTGCTGGCTGGTTGATATTCGAGGAATAACTATTGTCAGAGGGTTATGGTAGATGTGAAGTCAGAGTCGATCGCTCATCTATTGCTGCTGTTTGAGTTGGTCATTTTCTAGCCCTTCATTAGTGGTCACAGGACGCTGCCCACGGGGTGCTGTTGGCTGGATGTTTTTGGTTGGTGAACTATTCTCAGTCCAGCAGTGACAGTGAGGTGTTTAAAAACTCCAGCAGCGCTGCTGTGTCTGATCCACTCATTCCAGCACAACACACACTAACACACCACCACCACCATGTCAGTGTCACTGCAGTGCTGAGAATGACCCACTACCCAAATAATACCTGCTCTGTAGTGGTCCTGGGAGAGTCCTGACCATTAAAGAACAGCATGAAAGGGGGCTAACAAAGCATGCAGAGAACCAGATGGACTACAGTCAGTAATTGTAGAACTACAAAGTGCTTCTATATTGTAAGTGGAGCTGATAAAATGGACAGTGAGTGTAGAAACAAGGAGGTGGTTTTAATGTTATGGCTGATCGGTGTATACTCACATTTGTAAGCTCTGAGTCATTTCCTGTTAGCAATGGTTATGGACAGGCTGAGTCTCATTGACTATTATGCTCACATACGTTGTGATTTGTAATGAAAATGAAAAAGGAAAAGTCCATACTTATCTTCCTCTTGATCACATTGTAGCGGTTTCTGGGTCCATGACTAGAGATTGGTCATGTACCTTCATCCACACCTTGACCTGGCTGTCTAGTTAAAAAATTATTGGAGTTGGGGAAACCAGTGTCTCTTTGGTGGTTTACAGGGCTCTTCAGGTCCCTAACAATTATGTCCAAATGTTGGTCCAGTCTAAAAATTAGATACCCAAAGACTATGACCTTACTCTAGTTCTCTACTGTGCAATGCGTATGGTCTTTTGTAGACCTCAGCTCTTCTTTTCTTGTCAGTGATGAGCTTTTTTCTACCTTTGCTTGATTTCAGTTCCTCTCTTAGGAGGCTGTTGAACCATTACAGCTGTGTATCTTATCCAAACTTTTACTTTACACCCTTTTCTAGGTTGTTTAATGATTTCCTATGGTTGTTAAGTGACATTCAATTAGGGTAGCAATAATCTGTCAGTTATTTTTGCCCTCTGCCAGTCTGTAGCTTTGTTGCATTCTGCCAATCGGTAGCTGTTGATGTCTGTTGCTTGACTTTATTCTTAGGAACTGTCTATTGTAGGATTTTAACTCTTAGGAGTCGCAAATCACGCCAGCGTGATCAAACCATGTGCCTGGTTCAAGACATCACAGCACAAAAACAAACTAACGTTAAACATTTCTATCAACGTGCTTCAAAAGTGCTGGATGGAGCTGGTGTTGCATTTGTCTCCATATATTTGCGATCGTCTGTCTCATGAAGACACGGAAAAGAATGTTTGAATCTGCTGAATACAGATTACACTAAAAAGGTGTGGTGGTGTGAACTAAGTGAAGTGGGAGTGAGAGAAGTCAGACGAATAGTCACCAATCATGTCGGCGTGAACAAACCACGTGACTGCTTCAAGACAACATAACACAAAAACAATGACATACTGAACATTGCTATCAACTTGCTTTGAAAGTGCTGGATTGAAACACCATTCCAGTTTTACTAACACTACCCCACCCAGCTGGTTCTGCAAGAAGATATTAATAATCACTGAAGAATTTTTATATTTTTTCTTCAGGTAATCATTTAAATCAAACAAATAGAAGTAAAATGAAATGTGTGTGTGTGTGTGTGCTTGTGTGTGAATTGAACAGACACTGGAATAGCCACCATAAAAGAAAAAAGTGTCTCAAATAATATAGGAAGACCTGTTACCATCATGGGTCAGAACGTAGAACTGGTGGACATTTACAAGTGCTTAGGTGTCTGTCTGGATTTGAGGGCCAGCACAGAGGCTGTGTACTTGAAGGGGACGAGCAGACTACTTTCAGAGAAAGCTCATATACTTTAATGTTTGCAACAAAATGTTGACTATCTTTTAGCAGTCAGTTGTTGTGGGGGCTGTCTTCTATGCAGCAGTGTGTTGGGGAGGCAGTTTTAGAGTAGAGGATGTAAAGAAACTCAACAAACTGATCAGGACGGCTGGCTCAGTCCTGGGCTACTTACTGGACGGTTTCGAGTTGGTGGTCGGAAGGATCTATCTATCCATCCATCGATCTGGAGATGATTGATACCAGTGATTCCTTTGCATTTCACAAAACTAGTTGCATCTTGATGTGATCATGTTTTTAGAAGGTAATGCCAAATACAAATTGCACACTGATTGAACGGAAACTTTTATTCCCAGTCACCAGACTTAACTTTTATTGGTGTTGACGCACAGACTGCAAAGTAGATGTTGACCTTCTTTATCCCTAAATAAAAACGGAAATATTTTTCACTTTCAACATGATGTTTTACTCTGCTGTCATTACTCAAGAATGTATTGCACTCTTTACTAAACTGAAAACATCCTATACTGTATAAACTCATTCTTTTAACATCATTGAAATTCGGAATCCAAAATGCAAACTAAAAATGAGTTCTGTGAATGTTCTGGGTTCCCACACATTTTCTTGATTTTGTTTTACAACCCCAACTCAGAAAAGTTGGAGTGTTGCTTACATTTACTTTGACTTTTATTTGATTGCAGACAGTTTGAACCGAGATATTTCATGTTTTGTCTGCTCAACTTTATTTCATTTGTTAATAAACCTCCATTCCTGCATTTCAGGCCTGCAACACATTCCAAAAACAGTTGGGACGGGGGCAATTTAGGGCAAGTAATGAGATGAAAAAACAAAATAATGATGTAATTCCAAACAGGTGATTGTAATCATGGTTTGGTACAAAAGCGGCATCCAGGAAAGGCTGAGTCTCTGATGATTAAAGATGATCAGATGATCTCCAGTTTGTCAACAAATGTGTGGGAAAATGATTGAAATGTTTAAAACCAATGTACCTCAAATTAAGATTGGAAGGGATTTGCATATTTCTCCCTCTACAGTGCATAATATCATTAAACGATTCAAGGAATCGGGAGGACTTTCAGTGCGTAAAGGCCAAGAACGCAAGCTTAAGCTGAACGCCTGTGATCTTACATCCCTCAGACGGCACTGCATCAAGAACCGCCACTCAACAATAGCTGATATAACCACATGGGTGAGGGATTACTTTGGCAAACCTTTGTCAAGCACTACAATACAGAGTTACATGCACAAATGCCACTTAAAACTACTGTGCAAGAAAGAAGCCTTATGTTAACCATGTCCAGAAGCAGCAGCTACTTCTCTGGGCTCTGAGGCATCTAGGATGGACCATCACACACTGGAAACATATTTTGTGGTCAGATGAATCAGCATTCCAGGTCTTTTTTGAAAAAGAAAAAGGACGCCATCTGCTCCGGACCAAAGACGAAAAGGACCATCCAGTCTGTTATCAGCGACATGTCCAAAAGCCAGGGCCTGTCATGGTATGGGACTGTGTCAGTGCCCTTGGCAATGGTCATTTACACTTCTGTAATGGCAGCATTAATGCAGAAAAGTACATTGAGATCTTAGAGCAAGATGTGCTGCCTTCAAGACGTCATCTTTTCCAGGGACGTCCATGCATTTTTCAACAAGACAGTCCATAACCACATGCTGCACACATTACAAAGACATGTCTGCGGAAGAAGAGGGTACGGGTACTGGATTGGCCTGCCTGCAGTCCTGACCTGACCCCAATAGAGAATGTGTGGAGAATTTTGAAATGAAAAATGCGACAATGACGACCCCGTACTGTTGCACATCTTAAGACGTGTTTGCAAAAAGAATGGGACAAAATAAAAGCTGAAACACTAAATCACTTGGTATCATCGGTGCCAAAACGTTTTTGAGTGTGGTGAGAAGGAATGGCAACATTACAAAGTGGTAAATGCTTTACTGTCCCAACTTTTTTTGGAATGTGTTGCAGGCCTGAAATGCAGGAATGGATGTTTATTAATAAATGAAATGAAGTTTACCAGACTAAACATGAAAAATCTCAGGTTCATCCTGTCTGCAATGAAATAAGTATCTATGTATTAGGTTCAGGCAATATTACGCATATTAAACATTCCCCACAGGAATGTTAAGGCTCTGTCTACTGTACTGTATGTATATTCCTGTTTTAGGCTGAAAGTAGTAGAACCCAATCTTATCCTCTGGCATTGCAGCCATCCTCTGTTGCCATTATCTTCTGGCCTGTCTTATCAACAAGGCATTTTGGTGCTTGTCTGGCACCAACAATCAATTCCTTTGTCAAAAATGTTGAAGATCTTGTTGTGTGTTTGTATGCAATGTTGCTGAGACATGAATGACAAACTGGATTGCATAAATAAGCAGATCTAAAAATGGATCTGCAGATAGGTCCGTGAAACAGATCCACTTCTTTATACCACACGGGGGAGCTGCTGGATATTTTATAGTCTAGCTTCTGCATGTGCTTACTGATTTACTTGATATTCTGGATGTAGGTGTTTAAAACATCTCTACATATTGCAGGCAGATGATTATTCATTTATTTGTCTTCATAAGAGTGCACAATTCAGGATAAATGTTCAAATAACATTAAAACCACCTCCTTGTTTTTACACGCACTGTCCATGTTATCAGCTCTACTTACCATATAGAAGCACTTTGTAGTTCTACAATTACTGACTGTAGTTCATCTGTTTCTCTGCATGCTTTGTTAGCCCTCTTTCATGCCGTTCTACAATGACCACCACAGAGCAGGTATTATTTAGGTGGTGGATCATTCTCAGCACTGCAGTGACACTGACATGGTGGTGGTGTGTTAGTGTGATCAGACACAGCAGCGCTGCTGGAGTTTTTAAATACCGTGTCCACTCACTGTCCACTCTATTAGACACTCCTACCTAGTTGGTCCACCTTGTAGATGTAAAGTCAGAGACGATCGCTCATCTATTGCTGCTGTTTGAGTTGGTCATCTTTTAGACCTTCATCAGTGGTCATAGGACGCTGCCCATGGGGCGCTGTTGGCTGGATATATTTTTGGTTTGGTGGAGTATTCTCAGTCCAGCAGGGACAGTGAGGTGTTTAAAAACTCCAGCAGCGCTGCTGTGTCTGATCCACTCATACCAGCACAACACACACTAACACACCACCACCATACACAGTGTCACTGCAGTGCTGAGAATGATCCACCACCCAAATAATACCTGCTCTGTGGGGGTCCTGGGAGAGTCCTGACCATTGAAGAACAGCATGAAAGGGGGCTAACAAAGCATGCAGAGAAGCAGATAGACTACAGTCAGTAATTGTAAAACTATGGTAAGTGGAGCTGATAAAATGGACAGTGAGAGTAGAAACAAGGAGGTGGTTTTAATGTTATGGCTGATCGGTGTATATAAGGAGAGCTCTCAAAGGCCCAAGGAATGTGTTTACCATAGCTGGCTTCTGTAGCAGATAATTCATGGTAGTTCCTTTTGTCAGTCTGTTTCTGTTAGGTGGTATGTGTGTACTGGGGCTTGATACGTTCAACTGCACAGCATTCTGGGTTTGTGCCATTGTCTCTGCAAGCTGAGGCAGCTGAAATTAGGTCACAAAGACTGAACCATTAGCTCATTTCCTAGTCATGTCCAAGCAGCCCCTCCATACACCAAGCACTTACAAAATAAATCTTTC
This sequence comes from Trichomycterus rosablanca, assembly GCF_030014385.1. NCBI lineage: Eukaryota > Metazoa > Chordata > Actinopteri > Siluriformes > Trichomycteridae > Trichomycterus > Trichomycterus rosablanca. Next base: position 19,962,787 of record NC_086007.1, read on the forward strand.
ACTGTTCTAGGTCAAAGTCAGATTGAAGAAAGACACACTTTGGTTAGTTTACTTTAGTGAAAATAATGATAAAGTAATAATAATAGAGTGAATTGAAAATGTATTTAGTGTCTAAAATGTCTAAACGTCAAATCTATATCCCAAGCTTATGGTATTCCATTACGGTATGTTAGTATGCTAGCGTACTACCACTGAGATCCAGGAATCCAGGGTTTGCATCTCAGCTGTTCTACTGGCTGGTCTACATCTACATAGATTGGCTAATGTCCGAGTGGGGGAAGAAATGGCCAAAACAGCCTAGCACTCTCAGTGCCAGTCGCAAGCACGGATATACACCGATCACCCACAACATTAAAACCACCTCCTTGTTTCTACACTTACTGTCCATTTTATCAGCTCCACTTATCATATATGAGCACTTTGTAGTTCTACAATTACTCACTGTAGTCCATCTGTTTCTTTGCATGCTTTGTTAGCCCCCTTTCATGCTGTTATTCAATGGTCAGGACTCTCCCAGGTCCACCACAGAGCAGGTATTATTTAGGTGGTGGGTCATTCTCAGAACTGCAGTGACACTGACATGGTGGTGGTGTGTTAGTGTGTGTTGTGCTGGTATGAGTGGATAAGACACAGCAGTGCTGATGGAGTTTTTAAACACCTCACTGTCACTGCTGGACTGAGAATAGTCCACCAACCAAAAATATATCCAGCCAACAGCGCCCCGTGGGCAGCGTCCTGTGACCACTGGTGAAGGTCTTGAAGAACTGCAGCAATAGATGAGCGATCGTCTCTGACTTTACATCTACAAGGTGGACCAACTAGGTAGGAGTGTCTAATAGAGCAAAAACTCCAGCAGCGCTGCTGTATCGGATCCACTCATACCAGCACAACACACACTAACACACCACCACCATGTCAGTGTCACTGCAGTGCTGAGAATCATCCAACACGCAAATAATACCTGCTCTGTGGTGGACCTGTGGGGGTCCTGACCACTGAAGAACAGGGTGAAAAAAGTATGTAGAGAAACAGATGGACTACAGTCAGTAATTGTAGAACTACAAAGTGCTTCTATATGGTAAGTGGAGCTGATAAAATGGACAGTGAGTGTAGAAACAAGGAGGTGGTTTTAATGTTATGGCTGATCAGTGTAAATAGGAGGGTTGCATCAAGAAGGACATCTCATGTAACAACTGTGCCAAAAGTTGAGCTCTTGTGTTTCAATCTCAGCTCTGCCATCAGCTGCCTGGGCGTTTAAACAGACTCTCAATTGGCTGTGTGTCTGTAAGGGGCGGGATAATGGTGGAACAGGGTTTTCTCATAACTGCTGCAATTGCGGCCTCTGCTGGCCGATCGGTGGTGTTTGCACAATGAGATGGGGGATAATGGAGATTAGTGCGCACCTTATGCAGCTGAAAAGATGCAATTGGTACTGAACACATGTTAATACTGAACACATGATGGTTGCAAGTCTCCTAGTTTAGGAGGTCATTTTAAAGGCCTCACCAGATGTCGCTGTGGATCAGTGCACGACATGATTAAAAAATCAGTGTAACAATTTTCTTCAAACCTAATATTGTTGCGCTTTTATTACATATGGCAACGGTATCACTGTCCGATACATTCCAAACATCTTCCTGTACCTGTTACATAAAGGCCAGTAATTCTCCCAGCAGTCTTCATTTAATGAGCATGGGGCCAGCCCATCAGCGTACTTCTAACCATGTAAGCAGTTGAAAACACTTTAGTGATGAGCTGTGGGGCACAATCATGCTGGCCCCATGCTGAGAGCAGCCAATAAAATGTATATAGGCCCATGTCAGTACATACTGTAAACATTGTTTACAGTATCAGTGTTGCTATGCAGAGTTTCTTACATTTACTTTTACTTTTATTTCATTGCAGACAGTTTGAACCTGAGGTATGTCATGTTTTGTCTGCTCAACTTCATTTCATTTATTAATAAACATCCATTTCTGCATTTCGGGCCTGCAACACATTCCAAAAAAAAGTTGGGACAGTAAAGCATTTACTACTTTGTAAACACTTAAATTACGTTTTGGCACCGAGGATACCAAGTGATTTAGTGTTTTAGCTTTTATTTGGTCCCATTCTTCCTGCAAACACGTCTTAAGATCACATGTCGCATTATTATTATTATTATTCTTTATTGGGGACAGGTCAGGACTGCAGGCAGGCCAGTCCAGTACCCGTACCCTCTTCTTTTGCAGCCATGCCTTTGTAATGTGTGCAGCATTTGGTTTTGCATTGTCTTGTTGAAAAATGCATGGATGTCCCTGGAAAAGATGACGTCTTGAAGGCAGCACATCTTGCTCTAAGATCTCAGTGTACTTTTCTGCATTAATGCTGCCATCACAGAAGTGTAAATGACCTTTGCCAAGAGCACTCATACAGCCCTATACCATGACAGACCCTGACTTTTGGACTTGTTGCTGATAACAGTCTGGATGGACATTTCGTTTTTTCCAAAAAAGACATGGAATGCTGATTCATCTGACCACAATACACGTTTCCACTGTGTGATGGTCCATCCTAGATGCCACAGAACCAAGAAAAGTTGATGCCGCTTCAGGACATGGTTAACTTGAGGCTTTTTTTTTGCACAGTAAAGTTTAAAGTGGCATTTGTGCATGTAACTCTGTATTGTAGTGCTCGACAAAGGTTTGCCAAAGTAATCCCTCACCCATGTGGTTATATCAGCTATTGTTGAGTGGCGGTTCTTGATGCAGTGCCGTCTGAGGGATGGAAGATCACGGGCGTTTAGCTTAAGCTTGCACCCTTGGCCTTTACGCACTGAAATTCCACCCCTTCAATGATATTATGCACTGTAGAGGGAGAAATATGCAAATCCCTTCCAATATTTCTTTGAGGTACATTGTTTTTAAACATTTCAATCATTTTCTCACACATTTGTTGACAAGCTGGAGATCCTCTGATCATCTTTGCTCATCAGAGACTCAGCCTTTCCTAGATGCTGCTGTTGTACCAAACCATGATTACAATCACCTGTTTGGAATCACATCATTTTTTAGTTTTTTCACCTCATTACTAGTCCCAACCTTTTTTGGAATGTGTTGCAGGCCTGAAATGCAGGAATGGAGGTATATTAACAAATGAAATGAAGTTGAGCAGACAAAACATTAAATATCTTGGGTTCCAACTGTCTGCAATCAAATAAAAGTCAAAGTAAATGTAAGCCTTCTCATGCTGTTTGTAAGTGGCAAACAAATGGAGTGCTTTGTTTGCCGCGAGGTGCGATCTGTGTCTGTGAAGAAAAAGATCCAAGTACTTTAGGGAAATGACAAGTTGTGGCTGCCAGGACCCAACACAGTGCTTTGGCTCCTACTTCACAGAGACAGAAGGCTGGAGAGTCCCACTCCAATCAGTCTGCTTGTCAAAACGTGCCATGGTTCTTTTAGGTCGCTTGAGAGCTTCCAGAAGGTGTTGGCTAAGGGTCAATCGAGTAACATTATGACATCAAATGTCTGCTCGGGTATACCAAGCCCTAGTGCGCACCCACAGGATGTCCGTGACTCTGCGCACCCCGTTGTTGGGTGGGGAGTAAGGATAACGAAAACATACACCTATCAACAAGGATAAATTAACAACAAAGTGAAGAATGTTCAACCTAGACCTAATTACGGATGCACTGAAATGTGCCTTACCCTAAACGACAACTGGCAATGTTTGTATTACTACAAGATCTCTTCAGATCCTAATTAAGTGGGCTAAGAAGGTACAGGTGAACCTTCTCCCTGCCACCAAATTGGCATAGGGTTTGAATTAAATCTCAACCTATCTTTTCCCTAACAGCAGTAATGGAGTTATTCAAACCAGAGGGGCATGTAAGAAACTAAATTAAAGCCGAATTGTCAAGTCAAGGAGTAACTCACGTCAAATGGATTATCATTAAACACCAGGACAGAACTATCAGAACAAACACCTACACCCTCTTGTTCAACAGATCATACCCTCCTGAGAAAATAGATATTGGGTTCTTGAAAACTTCAGTGGAGTTGTATACAGTGGACCCTTGGATTACGAACGGTTTACCATACAAACATTTCGGGATACGAATTATCTTTTTCAACTGAACGTACGAACAAATTTCGGATTACGAACTGAAATTCGGACAGCAGATGGTGTTTTTTCGGTGTTTTCTTTATATTTTGTAAAATTAAATATTAAAATGGCCTCAAAGAAGGTGCAGAGGAAGCTTAGTGCTGAGAAAATGAAGAAATCTATTACTATTCGTTGTTGTATAATTACTCCTGCCAGTAGCTGTCACTGTGTATAAGACAGAGGGGACAGTAAGTAAGAGAGAAGAAGGAATTCGGCTCAATAAAGTATTCTTTCTTTTGTGCAGTTACACCTACAAAATACAATACTACTGAAATAAAGAAGGAAATAATAGAGAAATATGAGAGTTATTGTTGTTTCTTATAGATACATTTAATAAAAAAAGAAGAGGGAAATGTATTATGGTGTATAGTAAAGCACATGTACTGTACTGAAATGTGATGTGTTTTATGTACAGTACTACTGTGTATTGTTGTTTATTATTGATTATTACAGGAATGTCTATTCTATAATTTAAAATTTAAGGGAAAATATACTTGTATTTATAACAAAAAAGACCATTTAAGACATTAGAAAGGTTATGTAAGGGGGGGTTTGGGAGGTCTGGCACAGATTAATTCTATTGACATTATTTCTTATGGGAAAAATAGGTTTAACTAACGAACATTTTGACTCAAGAACAGACCTTTGGAACCAGTTAAATTCGTAAGTCAAGGGTCTACTATATTAGGAAGGTGGTCATAATGTTATACCTGATCGGCGTATGTGGAAGCCATAATTTTCCAATTACAGTAACCCACTATACAGAAATGGCAACTTAGGGAAGCAAACTGACCCCACTTCTGTGAAGAAAAACTACATCCCTCAAACCAAATAGACTGCTGAACAAACAGTTCCAAAGACAATGTCCAAAAATCCCAGAAACCTTACAATCCATGGTTTAACAATGAATGCAAAACCACAATCAAAATCCAAAAAACTGTCAAAAGAGCCCTTTCAAATATCCCACCACAGAAACCTTTATTAAACTTAAAATCTAGAGCACCGACCCGCAGGATAATAAACCAAAACAAAAAGCAAACATGGGAAAAGTGTGTCTTAGGACTTCAAACCAATACATCAACCAGACTGTCTGGGACATGATCCGCAACATGAAAAATAAAGAAAATCTAACCCAAATACAACACCTAATACACAGAGAAACCATACTAACCCCTGAAAAAGAATACAGACTGGCAAATACATTTGAATCCAATGCCAATTCCAAGTGTGAGCTCTGTGAGCAGAAAATTTTTACTCCTATAACTCTGAAATCCGGCCCGCCACGTCATTGTATGTGGCCCATGAGAGCTTAAAAGACGTATGATTGTTGTGATGGTTCGAGTAGCTACAGAGACGTACTTAAAATTTAATGGGACACCTGCGCCTTTAAGCATCAACCGTTGACATTGTAGACATTGACATTAAGTTTATTGTTTTTATTGTTTGTATTTTGTACTTTTACTCCATTCTGATGCACACAGTGTACATTTGGGAAGCAAATAAAACTGACATAACTGTATTTTGGAGGGAGTTGTCTGTCCGTCTGTCTATCTAGCTGAAAAAGGGGGAAAAACTCTTAGCGAGGGCAGAACAATTGTCTTAAAATACACTGTTAAATCATACATAAACTGCATCTCTCACAATGCATGCCGATTTTTTGTGACCTGCAAAGTGACCACATCCCAGTGTTTTTACATGTGTTTAACTGAAACGGTTTTCCAACAAGTGATGTTGAGAAATATTTACAAATCATCCCAAAATGTACAAGAAGAGAAAATTGAAGCAGACGGACGGAAGGGAATTTAATAAAAGATGGGAAAGTGAATAGAAGTTTCTGCTTTAAGAAGAGTAACCGGTACGTCTCTTGTGTTATAAGGCTGTGTCTGTGGTAAAGGAGTACAATACAAATGTACATATACATTATAAATATACAGTATAAATTTGGCTTTTGGACACCAAACACAGAATTTAGCCTCCAAAAAAACCCAACAAATTGTCCAAGAATTAAAAAGTGGACTGCAATCACAGCAGGATACGTTACAATCGGCCCTTTGAGCGCCACCATAATGAGTTTGACACCCCTGCAATAGAAGAACTACTAAAAGCCATTCACATCATTACAATATGATTCATTATAAATTTTTGAAACACCCACCCCATACTGCTTATTTAACACTCCTAAACAATATAAACACCACATGGTCCGACAAAGAGATCACAATACAATGGAAAGAGGCAACAGTTATCCCCATCCCCAAACCATGCAAAGATCACAGAGACCCTAACAACTACTGTCCCGTAGCTCTGACGAGCTGCCTTTATAAGACAATGGAAAAGATGGTAAACCACAAATTACTATGGTTCCTGGAGCAAAATAACTTAATAAACAGAAAAACCAAAGCAGGTTCAATAGAGGTATGATCACTGTGGACCACCTGGTCAGAACAGAAGCAAACATCCAAGATGGCTTATTAACAAACAGCACATAATAGGAGAGTTCTTTTAAGAGAAAGCCTATGACACCACATGGAGAAATGGTATACTGGAAGCCTGCAACAAATGGGCCCATAGGGATGACTGCAGAAGCAGAAGCTTACTTCTTACTACTTGCCATGAACCCTATACAAGATAACCCCCACATGACCTCCAAATCCTGTCTACAAGCCATGAAATCCCCTTAAAAAGACCACTACATTATTATTGAACTTCTCGCAACAGAGAAAATATTAAGCCATCAATAATAACAACTAAGCTAAAGCCCTAATTTAAATCCATTTGGTATTCGTAATATTGTGTTGGTCCCCCTTTTGTATTCTGACAGCTTTCTATCAGAACCAGCATTAACTTCTTCAGCAATTTGAGCTACAGTAGCTCGTCTGTTGGATCGGACCACACAGGCCAGTCTTCGCTCCCCACGTGCATCAATGAGCCTTGGCCGCCCATGACCCTGTCGCCGGTTTACCACCGTTCCTTCCTTGGACCACTTTTGATAAGATACTGACGCCTGCAAACCGGGAACACCCCACAATAGCTGCAGTTTTGAGGATGCTCTGACCCAGTCGTCTAGCCATCACAATTTGGCTCTTGTAAAACTCGCTCAGATTACTTCGACAAACCTTTGTCAAGCACTACAATACAGAGTTACATGCACAAATGCCACTTAAAACTTTACTGTGCAAAAAAGAAGCCTTATGTTAACCATGTCCAGAAGCGACGTCGACTTCTCTGGGCTCTGAGGCATCTAGGATGGACCATCACACAGTGGAAACGTGTACTGTGGTCAGATGAATCAGCATTCCAGGCCGAAAAGGACCATCCAGACTGTTATCAGCAACAAGTCCAAAAGCCAGGGTGTGTATGGAGCTGTGTCAGTGCCCTTGGCAAAGGTCATTTACACTTCTGTGATGGCAGCATTAATGCAGAAAAGTACATTGAGATCTTAGAGCAACATGTGCTTTTGCAGGGACGTCCATGCATTTTTCAACAAGACAATGTCAAAACTACATGCTGCACACATTACAAAGGCATGGCTGCGGAAAAAGAGGGTACGGGTACTGAACTGGCCTGTCTGCAGTCCTGACCTTACAAAGTGGTAAATACTTTACTGTCCTTATATATAGTTTAATATAACGCGTCTATCCCAGTAAGAGCAAATGTATTTGTTGGTTCACATTAAATATTACACTTCCTTTCGCAGATAGTATCTATATTGTTGCTTTGTGAATGTTTATGTTTCCCTCTGTCAGCCTTCTCATCCCTGCAGACCTCTGGCAGCAGGACCCTGTCAGCAAAATTTTAACAGTTGAGAAGGAACAGAGAGCAAACTTAACCCAGCGGAACAAATGCAAAATCAAGAGACAAAGACAGAATCATGGGAATAAATTCAAAGTAAAGAAAAGAAATTGAAACATGTGGAAGCTTGTGACAAGAGAGGAGGAAATCCGAGAGTGCGGAGGGTTTGGGAGTGTGCACGCTTCACCCATGCCAAAGATGATGTCATGGCTTTGTCTTTCTGGAGTGTGGAAGAAGTCGGGGGGGCGTAAAGAATCTTGGCGGAAAGGATCTGTAATTTGAGTGACCCCCGTCCAAAATTGAAAGCAGTTGTGAAGTATCTGCAGGGCAGAGCATTCGCAACCCAGACTCCGCTCATGGTTCCCACGACACCGGCCGACCTCCCTATTTCCTTTCTGACTTCTCGTCCTCCTTGTAATTCTCTTCTTCCATCTCGAGTCTCTGTGCCTATAAATGGGAAGTCTGCTGGTATTTTAGAGATGCAGTCTCTAAACTAAAAAAGGGGAAAATAAAGAAAGTGGGAAGGCAGCCACTGGGTCACAGCGTCTGTGATTATTAAAAGCAATCTCAAGCATTACAAAATGCCATGAAATGGAAAATAGGTCTGATAATGGAGGAATGTGAGGTGGCTTGACTGCACTTTCTAATTCCATCCCCTTTTCCCAGCTGTGGCTGGTGAACTGTCTCTGTATCACTGTTAGATTTACTAAATACTATGACTTATCTTATCTTATGTTTTTTTGTAAATATAGAACTTCCAGTTTCAGTATTAACTATAGTTATTATCTCATGAGAAACATGGCCCAATACCAGGATCATGGGGACCTGGGTTTAAACCTTACTTCTGGTTACTGTCGGTGACAGGTTTTCCCCTACATGGCTTTTCTTCAGAAACCATTAGGTTTCTCCCACTTCTCATACCAAAGAAGATGTGGATTGTGTGCTCCAAACTGCCTGTTTGTATAAATGAGAGTGTACGTCTATGTGAGAGGCTGAGTGTATGATGCCCTGTCCATGATGTATTCCTGCTTGACGTCCACTGGCCTCTCCATGACCTGAGAATGACATGGGAGACATTGGACCACTTTATTAGGATAGTCTTATAAGGTCTTATCTTGCACATGCCTTTATTTGATGAGGTACAGAAAAAGTTGGGACAGCATGGAAAACGCAAATAATATATATTAAAAAAAAACACAGAGTTTCTAACATTTACTTTGCAGGCAGGCCGGTCCAGTACCCGTACCCTCTTCTTCCACAGCCATGCCTTTGTAATGTGTGCAGCATGTGGTTTTGCATTGTCCTGTTGAAAAATGCATGGACGTCCCTGGAATGCTGCATCACAGAAGTGTAAAGGACCTTTGCCAAGGGCACAGACACAGCCCCATACCATGGCAGACCCTGGCTTTTGGACTTGTTGCTGATAACAGTCTGAATGGTCTATTTAGTCTTTGGAATGCTGATTCATTTGACCACAATACACGTTTCCACTGTGTGATGGTCCATCCTAGATGTCTCTGAGCCAAGAGAAGTCGACACCGCTTCTGGACATGGTTAACATAAGGCTTCTTTTTTGCACACTAAAGTTTTAAGTAGCATTTGTGCATGTAACTCTGTATTGTAGTGCTCGACAAAGGTTTGCCAAAGTAATCCCTCACCCATGTGGTTATATCAGCTATTGTTGAGTGGCGGTTCTTGATGCAGTGCCGTCTGAGGGATGGAAGATCACGGGCGTTATTAGTTAATATAGCTGAAAACTATGGTTGAAAGCACACATTCAATAACAGGAAAAAAGAGAGGAGTGACTGCCCTTTAGATGTTGAAATATGGGTTTGCAACCATATTGTGCAATATCCTATTACAAAATACACTGATCAGCCATAACGTTAAAACCACCTCCTTGTTTCTACACTCACTGTCCATTTTACCAGTTTCACTTACCATATAGAAGCACTTTATAGTTCTACAATTACTGACTGTAGCCCATCTGTTTCTCTACATGCTTTGTTAGCCCCTTTTTATACTGTTCTTCGATGGTCAGGACCCCCACAGGACCACTACAGAGCAGGTATTATTTGGGTGGTGGGTCATTCTCAGCACTGCAGTGACATAGTGGTGGTGTGTTAGTGTGTGTTGTGCTGGTATGAGTGGATCAGACACAGCAATGCTGATGGAGTTTTTAAACACCTCACTGTCACTGCTGGACTGAGAATAGTCCACCAAACAAAAATATCCAGCCAACAGCGCCCCGTGTGCAGCGTCCTGTGACCACTGATGAAGGTCTAGAAAATGACCAACCCAAACAGCAGCAATAGATGAGCGATGGTCTCTGACTTTACATCTACAAGGTGAACCAACTAGGTATGAGTGTCTAATAGAGTGGACAGTGAGTGGACACCAGCACCTCACACACTAACACACCACCACTATGTCAGTGTCACTACAGTGCTGAGAATGACCGACTACCTAAATAATACCTGCTCTGTGGTCCTGGGAGAGTCCTGACCATTGAAGAACAGGGTGAAAGGGGGCTAACAAAGCATGCAGAGAAACAGATGGACTACAGTCAGTAATTGTAGAGCTACAAAGTGCGTCTATATGGTAAGTGGAGCTGATAAAATGGACAATGTGTGTAGAAACAAGGTTGGCTGATTGGTGTATATGCTTAATGTTTCCAAACCACAGTGTGATGTGCAGCTTATGTTAGTTGGCATGTCTTTTCTAAGCCCAGGATAAAAGCCAGTTAAATTGTGGGTGGCAGCCTTGGTATAGCCAAGCATGTGTGTGGCAGACTTTATTAGCAATCGATTATATTTATGACACAGAACGAATTATTTAGCATGCATCTTTATTAAAGGGAGTGCCACATTCTGATGTAAGACGTAAGGAAGGTTTTTAAGGTCATTGCCCCCCTACCAATCTTCTACTTCTCCTACTCCCTGATTTCTTTCTTTTGACTTTCAACCCACCGAAAAAATAAATAATGCCCCATTGTACTTTCGCATGATTAAATCAGAAGAAAAGAATGTTTGGTGCTGATTCAAAAATGTAATCAGTTGTCAGAAAAGAGTCGTACGTCAGCTAAGCAAACATAGGAAAAAGAATGGAGCCCTTTTTCATTTTTTATTCGTAAATGGATTGTAAATTTATTTGTTTCATAACCATGTGCTAGGATCAGATAAGAACCATTACCAACCGTTCTAGATTTAGCATATCGTGACTAAATCTAGCAACTCTGAGGTAAAGGTGCTCTGTAAATTCCCAGCTCTGATTATAAGTTTTGCTGTGTTTCACCCTCAGGCTGTACTACAACCCCAAATCAGAAAAAGTTGGGACGGTAAAGCATTTACCACTTTGTAATGTTGCCATTCCTTTTCACCACACTTAAAAGACGTTTTGGCACAGAGGATACCAAGTGATTTAGTGTTTCAGCTTAGTGTGTTGCTCTAAGATCTCAATGTACTTTTCTGCATTAATGCTGCCATCACAGAAGTGTAAATGACCTTTGCCAGGGACACTGACACAGCCCCATACCATGACAGACCCTGACTTGCGGACTTGTTGCTGATAACAGTCTGGATGGTCCTTTTTGTCTTTGGTACAGAGCACACGGCGTCCATTTCTTCAAAAAAAGACCTGGAATGCTGAAACATCTGACCACAATACACGTTTCTACTGTGTGATGGTCCACCTAGATGCCTCAGAGCCCCGAGAAGTCGATGCCGCTTCTGGATATGGTTAACATAAGGCCTCATTTTTGCACAGTAACGTTTTAAGTGGCATTTGTGCATGTAACTCTGTATTGTAGTGCTTGACAAAGGTTTGCCAAAGTAATCCCTCACCCATGTGGTTATATCAGCTATTGTTGAGTGACGGTTCTTGATGCAGTGCCGTCTGAGGGATGGAAGATCACAGGCGTTCAGCTTAAGCTTGCACCCTTGGCCTTTACGCACTGAAATTCCTCCTAATTCCTTGAATGGTTTAATGATATTGTGCACTGTAGAGGGAGAAATATGCAAATCCCTTCCAATCTTTCTTTGAGGTTCATTGTTTTTAAACATTTCAATGATTTCAATAATCTTTGCTCATCATCACCTGTTTGGAATCACATCATTATTTCGTTTTTTCACCTCATTACTAACCCTAACTTGCCCCCATCCCAACTTTGTTTGGAATGTGTTGCAGGCCTGAAATGCAGGAATGGATGTTTATTAACAAATGAAATGATGTTGACCAAATAAAACATGAAATATCTCTGGTTCATCCTGTCTGCAATGAAATAAAAGTCAAAGTAAATGTAAGAAACTCTAAATTTTTATTTCATTTTCATTTTCCATACTGTCCCAACTTTTTCTGATTTGGGGATGTATGAAAAAGTGAACTGCGATGGTGTGAAAGAATGAAACATGCTCCACCCATCAGGACAGTCATTTGTTTTTGTGTTTGCTTTGGAAGGTTTATGTGAGACTAAAAACATAGCTCATGGCCACTAATAGTAACAGATGGAACGCTTTTGGTTGGGGTGTAATTGTTTCAGTGCTTATTACCATGTTTGGTGATTGTAGTTCTCTTGGAGTGTTTTTGTAAAATCTTGGTCAGGATAAAATAGCCATTAAATCTCATTTCCATGTGTTTTCATATCACAATAAAGGAATATATGTATATTAATTAACATATTTCATGCTAAATTAAGCATTTTTAGTTTAATTAACCTTTAAATCGGTATCTACAATCACAAAAAAATACAACCACCTCCTTGTTTCTACACTCAGTGTTTATTTTATCAGCTCCACTTACCATATAGAAGCACTTTGTAGTTCAACTGACTTTAGTCAATCGGTTTCTCTGCATGCTTTGTTAACCCCCTTTCATGCTGTTCTTCAATGGTCAGGACCCCCACAGAGCAGGTATTATTTGGGTGGTGGATCATTCTCAGCCCTGCAGTGACACTGACATGGTGGTGGTGTGTTAGTGTGTGTTGTGCTGGTATGAGTGGATCAGACACAGCAATGCTGCTGCAGTTTTTAAATACCGTGTCCACTCACTGTCCACTATATTAGACACTCCTACCTAGTTGGCCCACCTTGTAGATGTAAAGTCAGAGACGATCGCTCATCTGTTGCTGCTGTTTGAGTTGGTCATTTTCTAGACCTTCACCACTGGTCACAGGACGCTGCCCACGGGGCGCTGTTGGCTGGATATTTTTGGTTGGGGGAGTATTCTCAGTCCAGCAGTGACAGTGAGGTGTTAAAAAACTCCATCAGCATTGCTGTGTCTGATCCACTCATACCAGCACAACACACACTAACACACCACCACCATGTCAGTGTCACTGCAGTGCTAAGAATGATCCAACACCCAAATAATACCTGCTATGTGGTGGTCCTGGGAGAGTCCTGACCATTGAAGAACAGCAAGAAAGGGGGGCTAACAAAGCATGTAGAGAAACAGATGGACTACAGTAATTGTAGAACTACAAAGTGCTTCTATATGGTAAGTGGAGCAGATAAAATGGACAAAATTGTCAGTATTTTATTATAAAAAGACATTTTCTCTAAATGTTGGTAATTATTCTTTTATTTTTATGATACTAAACACCCTGGTCTTTAGAAATGCCTTTTTATATTTAACTTTAAGATTTCTGGGTATTATCTGTGGGAATATTGCCTGCCTTGAAATATATTGCTTGCAAGTGTCAATTCATATCAAAGGCATTTATAAAAGTAAGGAACACTGCATTTTTTTTTTATTTGCATTTTCCATACTGTCCCAACTTTTTGTGATTTGGGGTTGTAGAACATTGGTTAAGTGTTCCATACTGGCCATCATACAATATAACTAAACACACGAATAGAAATATTTAAGATAAGGTAACGTGACAGAGAAATATTAACGATAAGCTAATGGTGAATATCTAATGCAAACAAAAGTGCTAATACAAATAATAAGTGTTATGCTAGTGACAGGGTAATGACCCAGCAAATGCTTGACAAATGCTTAAGTCGAAACATAAATACAGACACGTATTTATTCCCCTTTGGAGGCTAACAAAATGCCTGTCTTTCACTGGCTCATGTGTAAATGTAAATACACAGACTAGGCATAACATTATGACCACTGACAGGTGAAGTGAATAACACTGATTATCTCTTCATCACGGCACCTGTTACTGGGTGGGATATATTAGCCAGAAAGTGAACATTTTATCCTCAAAGTTGATGTTAGAAGCAGGAAAAATGGACAAGCGTCAGGATTTGAGCGAGTTTGACAAGGGCCAAATTGTGATGGCTAGACGACTGGGTCAGAGCATCTCCAAAACTGCAGCTTGTGGGGTGTTCCCAGTCTGCAGTGGTCAGTATCTATCAAAAGTGGTCCAAGGAAGGAACAGTGGTAAACCGGCGACAGGGTAATGGGCGGCCAAGGCTCATCGATGCACGTGGGGAGCGAAGGCTTGCCCGTGTGGTCCAGTCCAACAGACGAGCTACTGTAACTCAAACTGCTGAAGAAGTTAATGCTGGTTCTGATAGAAAGGTGTCAGAATACACAGTGCATCACAGTTTGTTGTGTATGGGGCTGCATAGTCGCAGACCAGTCAGGGTGCCCATGCTGACCCCTGTCCACCACCGAAAGCGCCAACAATGGGCATGTAAGCATCGGAGCTGGACCATGGAGAAATGGAAGAAGGTGGCCTGGTCTGATGAATCACGTTTTTTTTACATCACGTGGATGGCCGGGTGCGTGTGCTTCGCTTACCTGGGGAACACATGGCACCAGGATGCACTATGGGAAGTAGGCAAGCCGGCGGAGGCAGTGTGATGCTTTGGGCAATGTTCTGCTGGGAAACCTTGGGTCCTGCCATCCATGTGGATGTTACTTTGACACGTACCCCCTACCTAAGCATTGTTGCAGACCATGTACACCATTTCATGGAAACAATATTCCCTGATGGCTGTGGCCTCTCTCAGCAGCATAATGCGCCCTGCCACAAAGCAAAAATGCTTCAGGAATGATTTGAGGAGCACAACAACGAGTTTGAGGTGTTCACCTGGCCTCCTAATTACCCAGATCTCAATCCAATCGAGCATCTGTGGGATGTGCTGGACAAACAAGTCTGATCCATGTAGGCCCCACCTCACAACTATCAGGAGTTAAGGGATCTGCTGGTAAGATCTTGGCGCCAGATACCACAGCACACCTTCAGAGGTCTAGTGGAGTCCATGCCTCGATGGGTCAAGGCTGTTTTGGCAGCAAAAGCGGGCCAACACAATATTAGGAAGGTGGTAATAATGTTATGCCGGATCGGTGTATAATACTAGTGTATACATGTATTTTTGCATTAAGCTTAGTGTTTGTCTTTAGAACCCAACAACCTTGACCAGCTGTAAGACCGGGTACTTTCTCACTTAGTCATTATGGCTGCCAGGAATCAAGTTAATGAAAACGCATGGAATTTTTTAACAGTCATAGAACCCTACTGTGTTTAATTAGCGGCTACAGATGGTGCTATAATGTGAGAAGGCAAGAGGAGGAACTTACAAGCAACATGGTATCCATTATGACCTTTCACTAATGATTTGGAGCCAGGGAAGGAGAAAAGATAATCGTGAAGCTGGGGATACTGGTCTATTAGTTAAAGTTTTGTTCATATTCTTATTGGATTAGTATTATCAATACATGTTAAATCTACAACCCCAAATCAGAAAAAGTTGGGACAGTGTGGAAAATGCACATTAAATAAAAATGCGGTGTTCCTTACATTTACTTTGACTTTAATTTGATTGCAGACAGTTTGAACCTGAGATATTTCATGTTTTGTCTGCGCAACTTAATTTCATTTATTAATATACCTCCATTCCTGCATTTCAGGCGTGCAACACATTTCAAAAAAGTTGGGATGGGGACAAATTATGGCTAGTGATGAGGTGAAAAAACTAAATAATGATGTGATTCCAAACAGGTGATTGTAATCATGGTTTGGTATAAAAGCAGCATCCAGGAAAGGCTGAGTCTTTATGAGCAAATGTGTGAGAAAATGATTCCAAGAAAGATTGGAAAGAAATTTGCGTATTTCTCCCTCTACAGTGCATAATATCATTAAACCATTCAAGGAATCGGGAGGAATTTCAGTGTGTAAAGGCCGAGGGTGCAAGCTTAAGCTGAATGCCTGTGATCTTCGATCCCTCAGACGGCACTGCATCAAGAACCGCCACTCAACAATAGCTGATATAACCACATGGGTGAGGGATTACTTTGGCAAACCTTTGTCAAGCGCTACAATACAGAGTTACATGCACGAATGCCACTTAAAACTTTACTGTGCAAAAAAGAAGCCTTATGTTAATCATGTCCAGAAGCGGCATTGATTTGTCTGGGCTCAGGGGCATCTAGGATGGACCATCACACAGTGGAAATGTGTATTGTGGTCAGATGAATCAGCATTCCAGGTCTTTTTAAGATAAAATGGACTCCATGTGCTCTGGAACAAAGACGAAAAGGACCGTCCAGATTGTTATCAGCAACAAGTCCAAAAGCCAGGGTCATGCTGTGTCAGTGCCCTTGGCAAAGGTCATTTACACTTCTGTGATGGCAGCATTAATGCAGAAATGTGCATTGAGATCTTGAGGCCTTCAAAACGTCATCTTGTCCAGGGACGTCCATGCATCTGCCTGCAGTCCTGACTTGTCCCCAGTAGAGAATGTGTGGAGAACCCCTTACTGTTGCACATCTTAAGATGTGTTTGCAGGAAAAATGGGACAAAATAAAAGCTGAAACACTAAATCACTTGGTATCCTCAGTGCCAAAACATATTTTAAGTGTGGTTAAAAGGAATGGCAACATTACAAAGTGGTAAATGCTTTACTGTCCCAACTTTTTTTTGGAATGTGTTGCTGATTTGGGGTTGTACAATTGATATACAATTATTAGCCTATCCTGCTTTCTTTTTCCACGACCACCATCAAAAGCCACTCTCATCTTTACCACAGCATTTTTCATTGCACTTTTATATATAACCACACATATAAAATCAGTATAAACAATATGATGAGGGTAGAACAAAGAGACAGAGAATGTTTACTGCATTTGACATGATGCCCCGACCTTTCTAGAAATAGCGTTTATACTTAAAAACTGGAGCTAGTCTGTTGGTTATGGGTTCTAATCATTTTTAAGAAAAAACTCTTGATTGGAGTCCGTTTACTGGTACTTTTATATTTGGGAGTTTTTGTGACTGCAAATTGACTATAATGCCGTCTTTCACAATGTTTCTGTTTTAATTAAAAGTGCTACATTCCAGTCGACACACATAATTAGTACACCACTAATGACATGTCATAAAACAACGGAGCTCAAGTTGGCCCAGTTGGTCCTCCAGCAGACTGAGACAATTAGCCTTGTCTGAGGGAGAAAAGGCCAGATGCCACCGCAACTCCAACTGTCTGGTTGAGGCACTGGCACGAGCGGCAGAGAAGTATAGCCTGTGGATCTTATTGGCTAGCGAGCGTGTTGTATGTGGCAGTGATCACCAGAGTGCACAAGAAAATTGGACATATTTAAATTGGGACACTGCATAGAAAATATTAATAAACACGCATTCTTTATCAGGTACTTTATCAGCTTTTCAATGGGTGCAAGGCACACAGTAATACCCTGGACGGGGCACCAGTGACTGTCAGGACCTCCACAGGACCACTACAGAGCAGGTATTATTTAGGTAGTGGATCATTCTCAGCACCACAGTGACACTGACATGGTGGTGGTGTGTTAGTGTGTGTTGTGCTGGTATGAGTGGATCAGACACAGCAGCGCTGATGGAGTTTTTAAACACCTCACTGTCCCTGCTGGACTGAGAATAGTCCACCAAACAAAAATATCCAGCCAACAGCGCTCCGTGGGCAGCATCCTGTGACCATTGATGAAGGTCTCGAAGATGACAGACTCAATGACCAAACAGCAGCAATAGATGAGCGATCGTCTCTGACTTTACATCTACAAGGTGGACCAACTAGGTAGGAGTGTTTAATAGAGTGGACAGTGAGTGGACACGGTATTTAAAAACTTCAGCAGCGCTGCTGTGTCTGATCCACTCATACCAGCACAACACACACTAACACACCACCACCATGTCAGTGTCACTGCAGTGCTGAGAATGATCCACCACCTAAATAATACCTGCTCTGTGGTGGTCCTGTGGGGGTCCTGACCATTGAAGAACAGGGTGAAAGCAGGCTAAAAAGGTATGTAAAGTAATAGATGGACTACAGTCAGTAATATATATGGTAAGTGGAGCTGATAAAATGGACAGTGAATGTAGAAACAAGGAGGTGGTTTTAATGTTATAGCTCATCGGTGTATGTATTTGTGAACCCAGGACCTTCTTGCTGTGAGGCGACAGTGCTACCCACCATTTATAAATCTTAAGGGTCCTCTATAGGACCCTTCCTGACCAGAAGCACTGCAATGACTCCAACCTGTTAAAACATGTTAGTAATATGGTAGTGTGTTGTTCTGGTGTGATTATCAGGTGCAGACATTTTGTTTGGATTTTTAAATACTGTTTAAAGACATTTCTTCTTAACATGTAGGTGTATAATTACAGACACAAGCTATTTTTATCTTTTTTCAAAAACAATGTGTGTTAATCTTACCCTTTTTTGTTATCAGAGCAAACTTTACAATCACTAGGTAGTGTTTGCTTTGTATTTTTAGAGCACTATAGAGCACTATTTGTTCAACAACACTGTCACTTTATACACTTATACAACCCCAAATAATAAAAAACACAGTGTTTCTTACATTTACTTTGACTTTTATTTCATTGCAGACAGAATGAACCTGAGATATTTCATGTTTTGTCTGCTCAACTTCATTTCATTTATTAATAAATATTAATTGCGTTCCTTTTTACCACACTTAAAAGACGTTTCTGGATGGTCCTTTTCGTCTTTGCTCCGGAGCACACAGCGTCCAGAGCCTCTGGGCTCTGAGGTATCTAGGATGGACCATCACACAGTGAAAAAGTAAACTGTGGTCAGATGAATCAGCATTCCAGGTCTTTTTAGAAAAAAATGGACGCCGTGTGCTCCGGACCAAAGACGAAAAGGACCATCCAGACTGTTATCAGGAACAAGTCCAAAAGCCAGGGTCTGTCATGGTATGGGGCTGTGTCAGTGCCCTTGGCAAAGGTCATTTACACTTCTGTGATGGCAGCATTAATGCAGAAAAGTACCACATGCTGCACACATTACAAAGGCATGGCTGCTGAAGAAGAGGGTACGGGTACTGGACTGGCCTGCCTGCAGTCCTGATCTGTCCCCAATAGAAAACGTGTGGAGAATTTTGAAATGAGAAATGCGACAACAACGACCCCGTACTGTTGCACATCTTAAGAAGTGTTTGCAGGAAGAATGGGACAAAATAAAAGCTGAAACACTAAATCACTTGGTATCCTCGGTGCCAGAACGTCTTTTAAATGTGGTGAAAAGGAACGGCAACATTGCGAAGTGGTAAATGCTTTACAGTCCCAACTTTTTTTGAAAGGTGTTGCAGGCCTGAAATGCAGGAATGGATGTTTATTAATAAATGAAATGAAGTTGAGCAGACAAAACATGACACATATTGGGTTCAAACTGTCTGCAATCAAATAAAAGTCAAAGTAAATGTAAGAAATTCTGTTTTTTTTTTTTTTTTTTTTTTTTTTTTTTTGCATTTACCATGCTGATCCAACTTTTTCTGATTTGGGTTGTAAAGACACAGTCAGTTTGGTGTGTGTAAACTTCTGTCCAACTTGGGGAAATGATCTGTAAGTAAACATTTGTCATTCAAAAATGAGATCTTAAACATTTTGCTGAAACTACACACACACACACACACACACACACACACACTCCCCTTCAACAGTACAAAACCTTGCAGTATACCACTGCCTCACTACCTCTTTGTGTAAAAGCCTGCTGTGCATTTGTCTTCTCCATAACTGCTCAAATATTTCAAGCATCCATTTACAAGCAAAGAAACCAAGTGGACTCAAACAAAGTTACTCCCACCAGCTGTGGTAACAGATACCATGCTGCAAAGCACTGCCCCAGAAACAGGTGGAGGGCCTGGCACTGAATTTCTCTGGGCCTTGGGCTCCAGTGGGATCAGTGACGAAGTCTCAGACAGCAAATGCTCTCACAGGGAACGTGGTCAGCCCAGCGATGGACGGAGACAGGAAGCAACCCTTTGTTTACTTCCTCTAAGGCACCAGTTGTTTCCTGCTGCACGGTTGGTCACTGAACACAAAGGCTATAGGGTTCACTGTGTTAATGTACACTGACCTGTTACTTATCTAAGTCTTGGGACAGACCTCTTCCTCTGATATTCTAATAAATCATGTAAGGATAGTGGCTTACTGCCAGTGGATTTTCTCTAAACTCAAGCAGGGTCAAGCAAGGTCACTGGTTTACCCCTACTACTGCCTTATGGGTCATTAAGCAACGCCAACAGTGCTGGAACCCTATTGTTTTATTGGGCTTTGTTTCTCTGATGAAATAAAACACACAGACCAAACCGTAATGAGACATGAGACACTACTCACACACTACTCACACACACACACTACTCAGTGGCTCAAGCTCAGCCTAATTAGCCCAATGGTGGCGCTATAGCGTAGTGTCAAATATCTGAGTTAATCATGATTGAAAATAAAATGAGGATCTATTAAAGCATCAGTGTTTCCAAGCAATAATGGGTCATGGCTCACCACTTTGTGCCAATGTTTGGAGAGAATTGCCGATCAATTCAACGTTCAAAACTACATTTCTTAATTCAAAAATTTCTTTCACCATCTACTGTTCATAATATTGTGAAAAGACTGAGGGAATCTTGAGAGATCTCAGTCCATGTAAGGCAAAGCCAGAAACCACTATTGAATGTGTGTGGCTTTTAGGCTCTCAGATGAGAAACTGTCATGCTACTGTTATAAATATAGCCGCATGGCCTTGGTAGTACTTCAGAAAACTATTGTCAATTAATGCAGTCCACCTCTGCATCAAAAAATGCAAATTGAAACACACGTGTTGGACAATCGTCGTTAAAGAACCAAGGTCAGCATCAAAGTGCCACCTATTATCCAACGTCAGTGCTAGTCTGTGGTACACAAAGTAATATCATCATATTGTACAAACATTAATAATGCATGTTTGTAGACTACAGTGGTTTGTGTCTGGCATTCACTGGTTGAATATCCTCCCAAGTCAAGACTTGAATCACCACTCATTTTGGCTCCCAAAATGACTCTTAATTTATTCTACTGCGTATTATTGTTCTAGACAAGAGCAGGAGTTTCTGGGACACAAAATTATGTTTAAATGCCCTTTATGAGTTTGAAGCGGGAACAACTAAGGGTACAGAAAATAGTATATAAAATACATGTATAAACACATTGATTAATCAAATATTTAATGTTTTGTCTGCTCAACTTCATTTCATTTATTAATAATATATACATCCATTCCTGCATTTCAGGCCTGCAACACATTCCAAAAAAGTTGGGCGTCCATTAAAAAAAAAAAAAAGACCTGAAATGCTGATTCATCTGACCACAATTCACGTTTCCACTGTGTGATGGTCCATCCTAGATGCCTCAGAGCCCAGAGAAGTCGACGCCGCTTCTGGACATGGTTAACATAAGGCTTCTTTTTTGCACTGTAAAGTTTTAAGTGGCATTTGTGCATGTAACTCTGTATTGTAGTGCTTGACAAAGATTTGCCAAAGTAATCCCTCACCCATGTGATTATATCAGCTATTGTTGAGTGGTGGTTCTTGATGCAGTGCCGTCTGAGGGATCGAAGATCACGGGCATTCAGCTGAAGCCTTGGCCCTTGGCCCTTTACGCACTGAAATTCCTCCTGATTCCTTGAATGGTTTAATGATATTATGTACTGTAGAGGGAGAAATATCATATGCATTTCATGCATTTGTTGACAAACTGGAGATCCTCTGGTCATCTTTGCTCATCAGAGACAGCCTTTTCTGGATGCTGCTTTAGCACCAAATCATGATTACAATCACCTGTTTGGAATCACATCATTATTTAGTTTTTTCACTTCATTTCTAGCCCTAAATTGCCCCCATCCCAACTTTTTTTGAAATGTGTTGCAGGCCTGAAATGCTGGAATGGAGGTATATTAGTAAATTAAATGACGTTGAGCAGACAAAACATGAAATATCTCAGGTTCATCCAGTCTGCAATCAAATAAAAGTCAAAGTAAATGTAAGGAACACTGCATTTTATTTTATTTGCATTTTTCACACTGTCCCACTTTATCTAATTTGGGGTTGCACAATAGTCCATAGCTTTTGTTTTTGTATTTAAAACAGTACTTTTAGTATTACCAACATTGGAAACCATTGATAACCATCAAAAATGTTATGACATGGTGGACCGGGAAGCAGGCATGAGTCTGTAACCAGACTTCAGTAATTAAGGAAACCTAAGCAGTGCCTCTTACTTTGTGCCTGTCATGTCGGCAGCCAACTTCATCTTAGTATACAGTATCTAGGTCACTGGGATGTGTTTGCTTAGGGGTGAGTGCAGAGCCTGATCTATGTACTTTCTCCAGCAGTGTGAGTTTAGCTGTGGTTTGTTTCTCCTCTTACTACCAGCAACAGTCATTTTTGGGACTGCAACAGTATCAACTTATTACCACTTTGCATATTTCATGATAGCGGGTTCTTAAGTAGGCAAACCTGCATAGCCATCCAAGAATGTAGAAAACACACATGGAAAAATATTCAGGATATTTTCCAGCTATCCTTGCTGGAGGCCTCAACAATCTATCCAACAGTCCTATCCCAAACTGCTTAGGCTGTCATAAGATGAAGGAAATATACACCTCCTGTTTGGTCTTCATCCTTTTAAGTTGTGCTGAAATGCAGAATTCTTCTCCTTATGCAGAATCCCAGTCTGGGTTAAGTTCCCTTGCATACCACAAGGCTTCTTTGGCTTTATCTCTTGAGCATAATCTTGAAAGCTTAAAGGGACCTGTAAATATTTGTATGGGTCTTCAAATGAAAACAGATGTACAACCCTGAATCAAAAAAAGTTGGGACAGCATGGAAAATGCAAATAATAAAAAAAACTTCTAGAACTTCCTGCAAACACGTTGGGGACAGGTCAGGACTTCAGGCAGGCCAGTCCAGTACCCGTACCCTCAGATGACGTCTTGAAGGCAGCATATGTTGCTCTAAGACCTCAATGTACTTTTCTGCATTAATGCTGCCATCACAGAAGTGTAAATGACCTTTGACATACCATGACAGACCCTGGCTTTTGGACTTGTTGCTGATAACAGTCTGGATGGTCCTTTTCGTCCTTGGTCCGGAGCACACAGCGTCTATTTTTTCCAAAATAGACCTGAAATGCTGATTCATCTGACCACAATACACATTTCCACTGTGTGATGGTCCATCCTAGATGCCTCAGAGCCCAGAGAAGTCGACGCCGCTTCTGGACATGGTTAACATAAGGCTTCTTTTTTGCACAGTAAAGTTTTAAGTGGCATTTGTGCATGTAACTCTGTATTGTAGCGCTTGACAAAGGTTTGCCAATGTAATCCCTCACCCATGTGGTTATATCAGCTATTGTTGAGTGGCGGTTCTTGATGCAGTGCCGTCTGAGGGATCGAAGATCACAGGCGTTCAGCTTAAGCTTGCGCCCTTGGCCTTTACACACCGAAATTCTTCCTTCCTTGAATCGTTTAATGATATTATGCACTGTAGAGGGAGAAATATGCAAATCCCTCTTTGTGGTAAATAGTTTTTAAACATTTCAATAATTTACTAGCCCTCAATAGCCCCCGTCCCAACTTTTTTTGGAACGTGTTGCAGGCCTGAAATGCAGGAATGGATGTTTATTAATAAAAGAAATGAAGTTAAGCAGACAAAACATGAAATATCTCAGGTTCATCCTGTCTGCAATGAAATAAAAGTCAAAGTAAATGTAAGAAACTCTGTTTTTATTATTATTATTATTATTATTATTGTTATTTTAATTTTCCATGCTGTCCCAACTTATAGTCACTTCATATTGGCCAGTCTAATAAAGCCCCATGAGGGTAAAATAATAATAAAAAAACTTGTTGACTTTAAGTGAAAGGGAACATTCTCAGCATTTTGTGCCTGTCCTAGACCCTGTAGAATGGAATGACCCTCCTGTTTGTTTGTGTATAGCCTAGAAGTTGATAGTACGTTTGGAATGTCTTTCAACCCCTGCTTTCACCTTTAACCCCTCATTCTTAGGGATATTTAGGAGAACCTATTTCCCTCTCTCTCTTCCTTTCTCTCATTATCTCTCTCTGTATGTGTGAGTGCATTTGTTCATATGTGTTTACTCAATATTTTTATAACCATAAAATGGAATTGGTCCCCATTTCTTTTGTAACAGCTGACAATCTTTTTGAAGGCTTTTCTCTAGATTTTGGAACATGAGAGTAAAGTTTAAAAGGCAGTTGTAGCCTAGTGGTAAAGGTACTGGAGTAGTAATTAAAAAGGTTGCTGGTTCAAGCCCCACCACTGCCAGGTTGCCACTGTTGGGCCCTTGAGCAAGTCCCTTAAACCTCAATTGCTAAGACTGTATTAACTTAAACAGCATAGTATTTTAGTTCTTATAGTCATTACACAGTGAAGCCAGTAGCTTAAACGCATCTGTGTGTCCCAATCCACAATGTTCTGTAATAAAAACATGAAATTTTTTTCTAAACTACAACCACAAATCAGAAAAAGTTGGGACAGCATGGAAAATGCAAATAATAAAAAAACAGAGTTTCTTACATTTACTTTGACTTTTATTTGCATTTCAGGCCTGCAACACATAAAAGAAAAAGTTGGGACAGTAAAGCATTTACCACTTTGTAATGTTGCCATTCCTTTTCACCACACTTAAAAGACGTTTTGGCACCGAGGATACCAAGTGATTTAGTGTTTCAGCTTTTATTTTGTACCATTCTTCCTGCAAACACGTCTTAAGATGTGCAACAGTACGGGGTCGTCGTTGTCGCATTTTTCGTTTCAAAATTCTCCACATGTTCTCTATTGGGGACAGGGCAGGACTGCTACCAAACCATGATTACAATCACCTGTTTGGAATCACATCATTATTTAGTTTTTTCATCTCATTACTAGCCCTAAATTGCCCCCTGTCCCAACTTTTTTTGAAATGTGTTGCAGGCCTGAAATGCAGGAATGGAGGTATATTAGCAAATGAAATTCATTTGAACACACCAGAAATACACATAAATGCCTTTTTGATGTAAACCAACAATGACCAGCCTAAGGGTGTTCAAGTACAAATGTTGGATTCCCGGTTGCCATTCCAAATGGTTTCATATATGAAGGTTTAATGACCCATTTAACAGGGTTAAGACTAAGGCTCTGTACAGGCCAGAACTTTTGGCTTAAGTTTAATGGCACACAGCTCTCTAGAATGTCTGTCATAAAATGCTGTTAAGGTTTCCTAACCATTAAATGATGACATGGACAGTCTGTTCTGAATCTTTGTAGTCATCTAATGGTACCTGAACATCTGTTGGGGCAGGATGATCTCATCACTTCACACTGCTAGAACTGTCTAAAAACCCTGTGACTCAGAAGATAAATAATTTAACACCAACTTCCACACACCGTCTATCTACCACTTTAATAACACATGAGTGATTTTGACACGTCTTGCTGCGCTGAGGAATTACTATTACCAAATCCAGTAACTCAAAACTTGACTGACTTCTTGTTTCACAGTGAATAAGTTACAGTATACACTGATCAGCCATAACATTAAAACCACCTCCTTGTTTCTACACTCACTGTCCATTTTATCAGCTCCACTTACCATATAGGAGCACTTTGTAGTCCATCTGTTTCTTTACATACTTTTTTAGCCGGCTTTCACACTGTTCTTCAATGGTCAGGACCCCCACAGAATCACTGCAGTGACACTGACATGGTGGTGTTGTGTTAGTGTGTGTTGTGCTGGTATGAGTGGATCAGACACAGCAGCGCTGCTGGAGTTTTTAAATACCGTGTCCACTCACTGTCCACGCTATAAGACACTTGTACTTAGTTGGTCCACCTTGTAGATGTAAAGTCAGAGCTCATCTGTTGCTGCTGTTTGAGTCGGTCATCTTCTAGACCTTTATCAGTGGTCACAGGATGCTGCCCACGGGGCGCTGTTGGCTGGATATTTTTGGTTGGTGGTCTTTTCTTGCGGTGTCTTATCCACTCATACCAGCACAACACACACTAACACACCACCACCATGTCAGTGTCACTGCATGTCAGTGCTGAGAATGATCCACCACCTAAATAATACCTGCTCTGTAGTGGTCCTGGGAGAGTCTTGACCATTTAAAAACAGCATGAAAGGGGGCTAACAAAGCATGCAGAGAAACAGATGGACTACAGTAAGTAATTGAAGAACCAGTGGCGTAACTAGGAGCTCATGGGCCCCCTCAACAAATTTCATATATACTGTATATATCGGTTTTATTTCATATATATCAGTGTTTGCTATATACTGTATTTCCTTTTTGGCTTGCCATAATACATGCATAATACGTGCAGCCAACGGGGGAGGGGGCAGTGAGGTGGGTGGTTGAGTTCATGTCGTGGAGGCCCCCCCCCCCCCTTCCCCCCCGGCCATGGGCCCCAGTGCACCTGCCCCCCCTGCGCCACTGTGAGGAACTACAAAGTGCTCCTATATGGTAAGTGGAGATGCAGCACTGCAGTGACAATGACATGGTGGTGGTGTGTTAGTGTGTGTTGTGCTGGTATGAGTGGATCAGACACAGCAGCGTTGCTGGAGTTTTTACATACAGTGTCCACTCACTGTGCACTCTATTAGACACTCCTATTTTTGGTTGGTGGAGTATTCTCAGTCCAGCAATGACAGTGAGGTGTTTAAAAACTCCAGCAGCGCTGCTGTGTCTGGTCCACTCATACCAGCACAACACACACTAACACACCACCACCATGTCAGTGTCACTGCAGTGCTGAGAATGATCCACCACCTAAATAATACCTGCTCTGTGGTGGTCCTGGGAGAGTCCTGACCATTGAAGAACAGCATTAAGGGGGCTAACAAAGCATGCAGAGAAGCAGATGGACTGCAGTCAGTAATTGTAGAACTACAAAGTGCTTATATATGTGAAGATGCAGCACTGCGGTGACACTGACATGGTGGTGGTGGGTTAGTGTGTGTTGTGCTGGTATGAGTGGATCAGACACAGTAGCGCTGCTGGAGTTTTAACATACTGTGTCCGTTCACTATCCACTCTATTAGACACTCCTACCTACTTGGTCCACCTTGTAGATGTCAATTCAGAGACGCTCGCTCATCTATTGCTGCTGTTTGAGTTGGTCATCGACTAGACCTTCATCAGTGGTCACAGGACGCTGCCCACAGGGCGCTGTTGGCTGGATATTTTTGGTTGGTGGACTTTTCTTGAGGTGTCTTATCCACTCATACCATGTGTTAGTGTGTGTTGTGCTGGTATGAGTGGATTAGACACAGCAGCGCTGCTGGAGTTTTTACATACTGTGTCCGTTCACTGTCCGCTCTATTAGACACTCCTATTTTTGGTTGGTGGACTATTCTTAGTCTAGCAGTGACAGTGAGGTGTTTCAAAACTTCAGCAGCATTGTTGTGTATTATCCACTCATACCAGCACAACACTGGGAGAGTCCTGACCATTGAAGAACAGCATGAAAGGGGGCTAACAAAGCATGCAAAGAAACAGATGGACTACAGTCAGTAATTGTAGTTTTTAATAAAGTCATTAAATAAAACTGACTCTAAAGCAAATATCAATTAGGAGCAACAATAGAACTGAGACGGGACAAGCATTCCAGTCTTTTGTGTGCTCAGCTGAAACACTGATGACCAGTGAGTGGTGCGTGGTGCGAACTTCAGTTAGTGGGCGTTCTCAACTCCCCGTACCAGGCGTATGCCGTGGATGAGGAGCATTAACCTAAACTCATGAGTAGTGAATCTATCGTTACCCGTGTATGTTGGGCAGATCGGGTATTCTTATAAAATACGCATCTATTCAGTACCATGGTTTCTGTTCTATTAGGCGCACGGCGATGTGGCGCACTGATTCCCACTAATGCGCATTACTTGGGACGGTTACAATACTGAGAGAAGCGGAGCGACGAAGGAGAAATACAGCTGAAAACAGAGACTTTAGTACCTTGGATGACTGATTTGCACACCTGGTAAGGTGAGTTTGTACCTTTGGACCTAGTTAGATTATGTACACTTAGATAACAGTATTGCCAAAGTTATCAATATCAATGTATTGGACTGGAACTGATGCGAGTGCCTTTTTGATTTGAAGTAAAATTGATACCCTAAAATAATAGCAAATAAATAGAGATAAAATATATGTTCATTCTATTTGTATTTATTAACCACATAGCAAGCACATCTGTATCATTTCTTAAGCCTTTACAAATCGTGCTGATGTTCAAGGGCAAGCCGTAGCCTAGTGGTTAAGGCACAGGACTAGTAATCCAAAGGTTACTTGTTCAAGCCCCACCACTGCTAGGTTGCTGCTGTTGGGCCCTTGAGCAAGGCCCTTAACCCTCAGTTGCTCAGACTGTATACTGTAACTGTAATGTAAGTCGCTTTGGATAAAGGCGAATGAAAAATGTAAATTAGATCCTGTTATAGTAGCAAAAGCAGCAACAATACACAACTGCACTTTTTACCATGTGGTTATCTATAACATATGTATAACATATTACCTATGTAGATGGTAAAGCTTTATTTATTCATTGTTGCCCAAGTACAATGAAAACGTTTACTTGTAAGGCACATGTACACCGATCAGCCATAACATTAAAACCACCTCCTAGTCCATCTGTTTCTCTGCATGCTTTGTTACAACCCTTTCGTGCTGTTCTTCAATGGTCAGGACTCTCCCAGGACCACTACAGAGTAGATATTATTTGGGTGGTGGATCATTCTCAGCACTGCAGTGACAATGACACGGTAATGGTGTGTTAGTGTGTGTTAGAGTGGATCAGACACAGCAGCGCTGCTGGAGTGTCCACTCGCTGTCCACTCTATTAGACACTCCTACCTAGTTGGTCCACCTTGTAGATGTAAAGTCAGAGACGATCGCTCATCTATTGCTGCTGTTTGAGTTGGTCATCTTCTAGACCCTCATCAGTGGTCACAGGACGCTGCCCACGGGGCGCTGTTGTGTCCACTAGATTAGACACTCCTATTTTTTATTATTATTTTTACTATTGTCAGTCCAGCAGAGACAGTGAGGTGTTTAAAAACTCCAGCAACACTGCTGTGTCTGATCCACTCATACCAGCACAACACACACTAACACACCACCACCATGTCAGTGTCACTGCAGTGCTGAGAATGATCCACCACCTAAATAATGCCTGCTCTGTAGTGGTCCTGTGAGAGTCCTGACCATTGAAGAACAGGGTGAAAGGGGGCTAACAAAGCATTTTTACACTGACACATACCAAACTAGAACATCTTATTTAATTACTCTCCACACCAATCAAGCTAAATGAAATAATAGGGTTGTTTGGCAAAATTTTCATTGTAGGTTAATATGCAGTGCTTTTGCAAGTCTTGGTTACTTTTACTCATGTTTTACTGTGGTCAGTGATTAAAAGTGTGGCAACCACCCCCTCTCCTCCCTACGATGTCTATTATATCATAAGAAAACACCCTTTCAACAATTCTACTGACCATGAATCATCCATAAACCCATCAAACTCCATCTTGTGTACAGAATTATTAACTGCTGTGTTCTTGCCATGCTTTACCACACCGGCAAGTATTATGACACACAACATGTGTAGTACATGCACAAATTCCCCATTGCATTCTTGTCCATCTGATTTATTTTCCCAATCATAGCTTACCCTGCAGAACATTTTTCTTTAGTTGTAGGGAGGCCTGCTTAAAGACTCGCAGTATCAGATCTACACATAGATAAATGCAAAGTGGACTCCTAGCCCTGGCCCTGTTCTCCGGCCCCTCTTTCTCAACCGGCATTATTTTCTTTAGCGACTGGTATGCAGACTATTCCGGGTGGACAAATAAAACAGCGTCTGTTCTTCATTCAGATATGCATTTACTCAAGCCTGGAAAAAGTTGTTGTTAGCTGTCAGGCTGTAAGTATGTCAATCATCTGAATTACATTTGCTTTAGTTGTCAAGTACACTTTCCAATGCCAGGAATTTAGTCCATTTGGTTCATGCCTAATGAAGCAGTTAGACATACTTAGTTATATAAAATTAAATGCATTAAACGTTTTTAAGAGTATTTGTACACCAGAACATTGCTTCCATTCACATTTAGGTTCTTCTGCTGTAACAGCCTTTAGTCTCATGAAAAGACTTTAAAACATTAAGTCAGTGTTTTACTTCCATTTAGGTCAGGCGGTGATGTTTATTAAGTCTGGCATACAGTCCGTGTTCTAATTATTCACAAATCAGTTGGAGGGGGTTAGGTCATGGCATTGTGCTTGCCAGTTAAATTTTTCCAGAACTAATTTTACAGGCCAATTCTATAGACCTTGTTTTGTTTGGAGGGCATTGTCATGTTGAAATGGGAAACTTTGTGGCACAAAATTAGATGCACCTATGAATACCATTATGTTCTGTAACAAAATAATTGACATTCACAATTTCTTAATTATCTATCAGCACTCCAGCTGGTACTCAGGGCAGTTGTTTCTACACACACTGTCCATTTTATCAGCTCCACTTACCATATAGGAGCACTTTGTAGTTCTACAATTACTGACTAGTCCATCTGCATACTTTTAGCCTGCTTTCACCCTGTTCTTCAATGGTCAGGACCCTCACAGGACCACTCAAGTGTAGGTATTATTTAGGTGGTGGATCATTTTCAGCACTGTAGTGACAATAACATGGTGGTGGTGTGTTAGTGTGTAGACAGAGCAATGCTGATGGAGGTTTTAATCACCTCACTGTCACTGCTGGACTGAGAATAGTCCACCAACCAAAAAAATATCCAGCCAACAGCGCCCCGTGGGCAGCGTCCTGTGCCACTGATGAAGGTCTAGAAAATGACCAACTCAAACAGCAGCAATAGATGAGCGATCATCTCTGACTTTACATCTACAAGGTGGACCAACTAGGTAGGAGTGTCTAATAGAGTGGACACGGTATTTAAAAACTCCAGCAGCGCTGCTGTGTCTGATTCACTCTTACCAGCACAACACACACTAACACACCACCACCATGTCAGTGTCAGTGCAGTACTGAGAATGATCCACCACCTAAATAATAAATGCTCTGTAGTGGTCCTGGGAGAGTCCTGACCATTGAAGAACAGCATGAAAGGGGGCTAACAAAGCATGCAGAGAAACAGATGGACTACAGTCAGTAATTGTAGAACTACAAAGTGCTTCTATTAGGTAAGTGGAAGAAACAAGGAGGTGGTTTTAATGTTATGGCTGATCAATATCTATCATGCTGCAGATGCTTTAGCATTCTTTACAGTCCTATTCTCTGAGCTTGTGTCTCCTCCTGCGTGGCATTCGAGATGTGGATCCTAGATGTTTCCACTTCACAATTACAAGAGTATCAGCAGACCATCAGCTCTAGCATTTAAAAAAACTGATGAACAGTGTGCCACATTAAAAGTAACCAAGCTCTTCATTATCATAGTTTTTTCCTGTCTGTTTTGTATGAAAGTTGCTGTTTGTTTGATTTTATCCATGTGTCGGTAATATGTGCATGCACAAGTTTCATCACATTCAGATGGATTTCATTTAGTCCTTTGGCAGACACTCATTCACAGCGACATATAATAAAGCAAATGGCATTTAAAGTAGCAGCTGAGACATTCAATTTAAGTTGGCGTTGGCAGACAGGCTCCTCAGACATTATCTATTTAAGTTTACCCAGTGCTCTAACGTTTGCATTTTATTCACCAGTCACTTTTGCCTACAAGAAATTGCAGTTGAGAAAGGGCATAATCCTTGAATATAGCTCAGATTGTGAGGGTTACACTGCCTAAGAGCTAGCAAGGTGCTGTGAAACAGGGTTTGATACTTTTTACTGTTTACTTTTTGTATGGAGGTGCAATGGCACACATTTTGGTTACATTCATCCCTCAAAAAAGGGCAGTAGGTGGCTGATATACACCGATCAGCCTTAACATTGTTTCTACACTCACTGTCCATTTTATCGGCTTCACTTACCACATAGGAGCACTTTGTAGTTCTACAATTACTGACTGTAGTCCATCTGTTTGTCTGCATGCTTTGTTAGCCCCCTTTCATGCTGTTCTTCAATGGTCAGGACTCTCCCAGGACCTGTACAGAGCAGGTATTATTTGGGTGGTGGATCATTCTCAGCACTGCAGTGACACTGACATGGTGGTGGTGTGTTAGTGTGTGTTGTGCTGGTATGAGTGGATCAGACACAGCAGCGCTGCTGGAGTTTTTAAATACCATGTCTACTCACTGTTCACTCTATTAGACACTCCTACCTAGTTGGTCCACCTTGTAGATGTAAAGTCAGAGACGATCGTTCATCTTGCTGCTGTTTGAGCTGGTCATCTTCTAGACCTTCATCAGTGGCCACAGGATTCTGCCCACGGGGTGCTGCAGTGGCATTGACATGGTGGTGGTGTGTTAGTGTGTGTTGTGCTGGTATGAGTGGATCAGACACAGCAATGCTGATGGAGTTTTAAAACACCTCACTTTCACTGCTGGACTGAGAATAGTCCACCAACCAAAAATATTCAGCCAGCAGCGCCCCGTGGGCAGCATCCAGTGACCAATGATGAAGGTCTAGAAGATGACCAACTCAAACAGCAGCAATAGGTGAGCAATCGTCTCTGACTTTACATCTACAAGGTGGACCAAGTAGGTATGAGTGTCTAATAGAGTGGACAGTAAGTGGACACGGTATTTTTAAACTCCAGCAGGGCTGCTGTGTCTGATCCACTCATATTAGCACAACACACACTAACACACCACCACCATGTCAGTGTCACTGCAGTGCTGAGAATGATCCCCCACCTAAATAATACCTGTTTTGTTGTGGTCTTGTGTGTGTCCTGACCATTGAAGAACAGGGTGAAAGCAGGATAACAAAGTATGTAGAGAAACAGATGGACTACAAAGTGCTCCTATATGGTAGGTGGAGCTGATAAAATGGGCAGTGAGTGTGGTTTTAATGTTATGGCTGATCTGTGCTTAAATAGCTGATGCTTATGTACCTGTCCTATAGTTAATCAATGCACACTGTGATTTGCAGAGTCTTGCCATATGGCAAGTCTGAAAAAGCTCTTCTTGTTATTTTCTGTGTAAACACACTGTGGAACTGTTGGATGCACACATGTAGACCTTGGCAGAACAAGACAGTCTCAGATTCTGGCTCAGTATTCTCGCTAATATCTCTGCATAAGCAAAACATCCCACCTAATGGCTGCACACATGGAATTACGTCCCCTAAAAGAGATGCTTAGCGTTTTCCAGCTACTTGTTGTTTTAAACAGGGTTGCACATCAGAATGAAGACAAAATATGTCTGTAATAGCAGACTTGGGAGTCTTTGATGAGTACGTGTTTTGTTTAACAGATCGAAGTCAAAGAAAAGAATGAGGCTTAGTATTGGACTAAACCGAGAGACATGACGTAAGATGAACTTTCCTGGATGCTTGTAGCGTTGCATGTGAAGGTAACATAATAGGCTTTGCTAGTGTTTGCTTTTAAAACAGGCTTTTTCGGTAGGAAAACCTTTGCAATTGGCATCTCCTTGATTTTTCTTCTTTTAAGAGTATGACCTCCATTCCCACGTGTATGCAACCTGAATTTCCATTTCCTTTGCTGAGTTGATGATGAGCTTTCCAGTTTCCTTTACCAAGCAAGTAAATGTCAATGGAATAGCTGTGAGCTGATCTTTACAAACTGTTTAATCAAAAGCCACTGCCAGATTTCTAAAATGGTATGTGAGGTAATATAGCAAACTATGAGTTTGTACACTGATCAGCCATAACATTAAAACCACCTCCTTGTTTCTACACTCACTGTCCAATTTTATCAGCTCCACTTACCATATAAAAGTACTGACTGAAGTCCATCTGTTTCTCTACATACCTTTTTAACCTGCTTTCATGCTGTTCTTCAATGGTCAGGACCACCACAGAGCAGGTATTATTTAGGTCGTGGATCATTCTCAGCACCGCGGTGACACTGACTTGGTGGTGGTGTGTTAGTGTGTGTTGTGCTGTTATGAGTGGATCAGGAACAGCAGTGCTGCTGGAGTTTTTAAATACCGTGTCCACTCACTGTCCACTCCTATCTCCTACACTCCTACCTACTTGGTCCACCTTGTAGATGTAAAGTCAGAGACGATCGCTCACACTGTAAGCCCTGAAAATGTAAATGTAAATGTAAATAAGTTCAATCTACTTATAAAATTTGAGGAAACCGGTTGCCTTAAAAAAGTTATGTAATGTATAATGAAAACTTGAGTTAGCATAACTTAAAACATTAAGTTATTACACCTAAAAGGCAAGTTGATTAAACTTTCTTTTTTTTGTTATACCAACTGCTTTTCCCAATAATTCTACTTATTATCTTGAGCTCAATGGACAAAAATATTGATTTCTTCTTAGTTTATGTTTATTACATTTTAAATAACAATTACAAATGTTTATAGAAAAACAGACAGAATCATAAAATTATTTTTCTTTATTTCACTTCAGAAGTATTTACTTCAAATACAACATGTCAAGAAAACATCTTAAAAACTGTACAAACTGTATCTAAAGTTCTGATAAAACACAAACAGCTCTTCACAGTAACCATGAACCTGTACTCAGTTTCACACAGCAAGCTGATTCCTTAACGTTTGGCTGGCAGCTCTCTAAAACAAAACAAAGAAACAAGAAACAGAAGTATTAATATCAACATTAATACCATTCATTTAAAATTAAAATATTAAAAATAAAGCAAGCCAGCACACTCTTTGCTTCGTATGAAGGCTAGAATGTAGCCTAAACACGGCAAATTAAGCAGCGCTGTTTGATTATTTATTTAGTGTCAACATTAAGATAATTTATCTTAAACTAAAATTGTTAAGTAAAGTACAACACTTACCAAAATTAGACAGAAGATGAAGAAGCCCCATCAGACTGGTGTACATGCTACTCAAAAATAGCATAATGAGGAAGAAAACTCGTCCACTTAGTTTAACAAAAGTTCCACTTCACAAAAGACATTTGAGAAAGACAAGTTTACTTTTGCAAAAAGCCTTAAATGAAAAGTAAAAAGCAATTTGCAACAACAGGTTACAAAAGTTAAAACAAATGGCTACCCAAACACAAGAAAATCATTTTTGCCTGATTCACCAACAGCAAGCTGAAAAAAGGCGGACTTACACGTAAATGGGGGGCATTTTTCTGTTTAATTACCTTAACTTAACTTTTTTAAGTTAATCTGATAGAAAAGTAATTTTTTTTGTTTAGTAAACTTAAATCTTTTAGCACATTTAAATGTGTACTGAAATGAGTACAATGTACTCTGCATTTTATAGTAGAGCAAAAAAACTTAAATAATTTATGTATGTTGTACTAAAATTGTTTGATTAGTTATAAAGTCCGGGCTAACAGTGCATCTATTGCTGCTGTTTGAGTCGGTCATCTTCTAGATGCTGCTGTGTCTGATCCACTCATACCAGCACAACACACACTAACACACCACCACCATGTCAGTGTCACTGCAGTGCTAAGAATGACCCACCACCCAAATAATACCTGCTCTGTAGTGGTCCCGGGAGAGTCCTGACCATTGAAGAACAGCTTGAAAGGGGGCTAACAAAGCATGCAGAGAAACAGATGGACTACAGTCAGTAATTGTAGAACTACAAAGTGCTTCTATATGGTAAGTGGAGCTGATAAAATAAACAGTGAGTGTAGAAACAAGGAGGTGGTTTTAATGTTATGACTTCACCAGTGTTTAAAATTTACTTCACATTTAGAATTATCACAAGAGCTGAAAGTGTTTGCAAATATGAAAAAGACAAAGAAACTCTGTTAGTAATTTTTTATTTAGGTCAGTGTATCATTGGGTTTAGATCCTGGAAACAGTGAGTGTTCAACAGGACCACATCTTTGATGACGTACCAGTAAAATACAGGGCATCATACACTCACACATGGAGAAAATTTAGAGTAGCCAACTGAATTACCAGCATGTTTTTGAGGTGGGATGAAAACCATGGTAGCCAGACCCAAAACGAGACAGATTGGGGGGGTGATATTTATTATGTGTAACAGCAGGGTTAAAAAACCCAAGTCAGCAGATATATCACACAAATAATCTATAAATTGCAGCATCACTTAGGGCAAGGGTGTCAAACTCATTTTCACCGAGGGCCACGTCTGTATTATGGTGGCTCTCAAAGGGCCGATTGTAACGTATCCTTACAATCGTATCCTGGGGGCTAAATTCTGTGTTTGGTGTCAAAATGGTAAATTTATATTGTATATTTATAATGCATCTACATATACAGTATATTGTACTCCTTTACCACAGACACAGCCTCATAACAGACATAAGAGACGTACCGGTTTCTCTTCTTAAAGCACAAACTTGTATTCACTTTCCCATCTTTCCATTAAATTTCCTTCCTTCTGCTTCAATTTTCTCTTCTTGTACATTTCGGGATGATTTGTAAATATTTCTCAACCTCACTTGTTGGAAAACCGCCTCAGTTATGTAGCTGATGTATTTTAGCTGATGTAGAAACACTGGCATCAAGTGGCGGGATGCAGTCACTTTGCAGGTCACAAAATTGGCGTGCATTGTGGGAGATGCAGTTTATGTACGATTTTAAGACAGTCATACGTCTTTTAAGCTCTTGCAGGTCACATAAAATGACGTGGCGGGCCGGATTCGGCTTGCGGGCCTTGAGTTTGACACGTGACTTACCAATGGAAAAAAAACACAGATGTCTTTCTTTGTTGTGTCTCTTAGATGTCCAACAACACTGATTGGTTCCTTTTTCTAGAATTTAACCTGTGTCTAACTTTTACTTTCGAACTTAACAGCGGATTGCACTCAGAGCTGCAATACCAGCCTTGCTTTAAAGATTCTTTACAGTTGACATATATAATTGATGATTAACATTGGGGCACTGGGGAGTGTAGTTCTCATCGCAGTTTGTTGCATATGGGGCTGCATAGCTGCAGACCAGTCAACAGTGGGCATGTGAGCATCGGAACCAAAACAGAAGGAGGCCTGGTCTGATGAATCACGTTTTCTTTTACATCACGTGGATGGCCGGGTACGTGGGAAACACATGGCACCAGGACGCACTATGTTAAGAAAGCAAGCCGGCAGATGCAGTGTGATGCCTTGGGCAATGTTCTGCTGGGAAACCTTGGGTCCTGCCATCCATGTGGATGTTACTTTGACACGTATCACCTATCTAAGCATTGTTGCAGACCATGTAAACCCTTTCATGGAAACGGTATTCCCTGATGGCTGTGGCCTCTTTCAGCGGAATAATGCACCCCACCACATAGCAAAAATAATTCAGGAATGGTTTGAGGAGCACAACAAGGTGCTGACTTTGAGGTGTTGACTTGGCCTCCAAATTCCCCAGATCTCAACTCACCTCACAACTTAGAGGAGTTAAAGGATCGGCTGCTAACATCTTGGTGCCATATATGACAGCACACCTTCAGGGTCTAGGGGAGTCCATACCTTAATGGGTCAGGCTGTTTTGGCAGCAAAAAGGGGACCCAACACAATATTAGGAAGGTAGTCAGAAGTAATGTTATGCCTGATTGGTGTATACACAGTGAAATGTTAATTGCTCTGTAAGTATCTACTTTTACTGTGGACCATGAATTACAGTTCAATAGTATTGTTATTGTGCAGATCTAAATAAAACTGTTCACAGAGGGTGAACAAAGCAAAAGAAACACCTCATATAAAACCTTTACCCCTATAAAAACAGGGCTTCTTTTTAAACACCTCTTGTGTCAGAGGTCAGTATACTACTTGTATGTCCCACATGTACATTGTATGCTTCATTATAAGACTGGCTGCCACCATGTGGAGGTCATTCGGTTTGATATTTCATTGCATGGTTGTATAACAGCCAATAATTAGAAGGTTGTTTTACAGGACCCACTTAAATCTATGGTTCATGTACCTTTTTTCCAATAATGTGTTCATACAAACTGTTGGATGTGCATAAAATATTTGGAATTACCATTATTTCGGCCATTATTACTTTATTACTTTCCTTCGGGATTAATAAAGTATCTATCTATCTAAATGTGGTTTGAGCTGCAGCCTAGTGTTACACAAACAGATCAATGTTCCTGACTGATAAAAGGTTTGTTAATACACATTTATAAACTGTTAGAACCTTTTATGTAACTCCTCATTGGGAATCCTTTCCTAAAGAGTCTTCTGGAGGTCTGACCACAATACACATTTCCACTGTGTGATGGTCCATCCTAGATGCCTTTGAGCCCTGAGAAGTCGACGCCGCTTCTGGACATGGTTAACATAAAGTTGAAGTTTTAAGTGGCATTTGTGCATGTAACTCTGTATTGTAGTGCTTGCTATTACCAAATAGGGCCACTTTGTAGTTCTACAATTACTGACTGTAGTCTGTTTCTCTACTTACTTTTTTAGCCTGCTTTCACCCTGTTCTTTAATAGTCAGGACCCCCACAGGACCAGCACAGAGCAGGTATTATTTAGGTGGTGGATCATTCTCAGCACTGCAGTGACACTGACATGGTGGTGGTGTGTTAGTGTGTGTTGTGCTGGTATGAGTGGATCAGACACAGCAGCGCTGCTGGAGTTTTCAAGTCCTATGTCCACTCACTGTCCACTCTATTAGACACTCCTACCTAGTTGGTCCACCTTGTAGATGTAAAGTCAGAGACGATCGCTCATCTATTGCTGCTGTTTGAGTTGGTCATCTTCTAGGCCTTGATCAGTGGTCACAGGACGCTGCCCACAGGGCGCTGTTGGCTGGATATATTTGGTTGGTGGACTATTCTTAGTCCAGCAGTGACAGTGAGGTGTTTATCCACTCATACAAGCACCATGTCAGTGTCACAGCAGTGATGAGAATGACCCACCACCAAAATAAAACCTGCTCTGTAGTGGTCCTGGGAGAGTCCTGACCATTGAAGAACAGCATGAAAGGGGGCTAACAAAGCATGCAGAGAAACCGATGGACTACAGTCAGTAATTGTAGAAGTACAAAGTGCTTCTATATGGTAAGTGGAGCTGATAAAGGAGGTGGTTTTAATGTTATGGTTGATCGGTGTACCTTTAACCTGTATTTTAGTTTTTTACTGCAGTTTGTTAATGATAACACTTTAGGCTACTGCCAAAAATAATAAGTGGTAGCACAGCACTTCTGACATACAGTATTAGCACCTCTTTTGTGCCTTTTCCTGGTATAAATCATTACGCTTATTATATTTCACATACTATTACTTACACTCATTCCTTACCTTTTATAGGCAAGTGTTTTCCAGGCGCCATGTTTGACATATGATGAAGTGCTTCTTCTTCTACAGACTGGAATTATCTTCCACACATGCATCACTCTGTGATTACCTTTTACATTACATGACGACACTTATGATTTTATTCTCACTCGCTATAATTAGTCATACCCAGAGAGATAAAGGGAATTTTCCTGCTAGGGGGGCCTAAAGCTGACAGTATTCCTTTTCTACCAGCCTCGCAATACATTATTACAGCTGATCACACTGTTATAGTGCCTCGTAAAGTGTGTGTTGCGGCGTCAGATAATTTCTGTTCAACTGTATGAGTTCTTACAGACAACCGTGACACAAAACAAAACAGCTCATGTCTGACCTTTGCCCTGGGCTGCTTATCACTGTCATAAGGAAATGCTTGCCATTCTATGTCACAAGCTGCCTGGAAATTGCCAGCTGGTTTCCAGTTAGCAGCCAGTTTTCCCTAGAATATTTCTTTGTTATTTCTGTAACAATACATTCAAAACTGCTGGTTTGTAAAACTTTAGAACAATAACAAACCGTGGCTCTTAAACCTAGTCTCGCTAACCCCCAACTTTTCTTACTGCAAAGGCTGTATCATTAACATATACACTGATCAGCCATAACATTAAAACCACCTCCTTGTTTCTACACTCACTGTCCATTTTATCAGCTATTTAGTAGTTCTACAATTACTGACTGTAGTCCATCTGTTTCTCTGCATGCTTTGTTAGCCCCTTTTCATGCTGTTCATCAATGGTCAGGACCCCCACAGAGCAGGTATTATTTAGGTGGTGGATCATTCTCAGCACTGCAGTGACACTGACATGGTGGTGGTGTGTTAGTGTGTGTTGTGCTGGTATGAGTGGATCAGACACAGCATCACTGCTGGAGTTTTTAAATACTGTGTCCACTCAATGTCCACTCTATTAGACACTCCTACCTAGTTGGTCCACCTTGTAGATGTAAAGTCAGAGACGATCGCTCATATATTGCTGCTGTTTGAGTTGGTCATCTTCTAGACCTTCATCAGTGGTCACAGGACGCTGCCCACGGGGCGCTGTTGGCTGGATGTTTTTGGTTGGTGGACTATTCTCAGTCCAGCAGTGACAGTGAGGTGTTTAAAAACTCCAGCAGCGCTGCTGTGTCTTATCCACCTATACCAGCACCATGTCAGTGTCACTGCAGTGCTGAGAATGATCTACCACCCAAATAATACCTGCTCTGTGGTGGTCCTGTGGGGGTCCTGACCATTGAAGAACACCATGAAAGGGGGCTAATAAAGCATGCAGAGAAAAGGTAGACTACAGTCAGTAATTGTAGAACTCCAAAGTGCTTCTATATGGTAAGTGGAGCTGATAAAATGGACAGTGAGTGTAGAAACAAGAAGGTGGTTTTAATTTTATGACTGATTGTAGAATATATTATGCCCTCTTAGATGGTTTCCCTCTGCTTTAGAATGTCCAGTTCATAAATCTAAATTCATGTGACCTCATGTGTCATGTTTGTAAGGAGAAAAGGATTACAGAGACATACAGAAACAGATCATTTAGATGGGTAGATGTGCAGCACACATCTGTTTTAAGTTAGGGTAGGTATTTGCATTTCGTATTAGTACAGATTTGAGATATTGATGTTAAAAGGTTTATCTTGATGATTTAGGAATCCAGTTGATATTTCAGTCACTCAAGATTGGGGCGGCACGGTGGCTCAGTGGGTAGCACTGTTGCCTTACAACAAGCAGGTACTTGACTTGATCCCCAGGTGGCACATCCCTTTGTAAAGATTTTATGAATTATTTGAATGGGTACGGCAATAAAAAAAACAATCCTTCTCACCGTTGTGTTTGAAGGTTACACTCGAAGCGATTCCTGTCTGCTATTCTTTATCCCGACCCTGTTTGCTGGGTAAGTATGCTCATTCACTTCAGCCAAACATGTCTCATTGTTGTTTTACGTGCCACAAAAGAGCCTCATTGTTTGTGAGGAAACTAGAGAGTTTGGTGATGTTGGCCGATGAATGGTGGCACGGCAGGCCGAGCCCACTGAGAGATGTGAAGGTCGTGTAGAAAAGAAACAATTATATGCCCTTTTTGTGTGATGGGACAATGGAGTGGGCGGACTGGTCCTGGTGTGTAAGATCTTCACTGTTTATTTTTGTATTTGGCTACACTGGGTGGCTGTCCTTGATTAGCTGGTCAGCTGGTCTCCATCAATAAGGACACTTGTACTCGTACACGCGAGTACATGCGAATACAATGGCTGCAGTGTAAGTTGTGCTTGTTTGAACATGAGCGTCTACACTTTATGGCCCCTTTCACACTGAAAACTTTAA
The DNA here is from genome assembly GCF_030014385.1 of Trichomycterus rosablanca. NCBI lineage: Eukaryota > Metazoa > Chordata > Actinopteri > Siluriformes > Trichomycteridae > Trichomycterus > Trichomycterus rosablanca. The sequence goes on from NC_086007.1 coordinate 20,004,611, forward strand.
GACTAGTGCGTCTTACAACCCCAAATCAGAAAAAGTTGGGACAGTATGGAAAATGTAAATAGTAAAAAACAATGTTTCTTACATTTACTCTGACTTTTATTTAATTGCAGACAGGATGAACCTGAGATATTTCATGTTTTATCTGCTCAACTTTATGTTATGTATTAATAAACATTCATTCCTGCATTTCAGGCATGCAACACATTCCAAAAAAAGTTGGGACAGTAAAGCATTTACCACTTTGTAATGTTGCTATTCCTTTTCACCACGCTTAAAAGACGTTTTGGCACCGAGGATACCGAGTGATTTAGTGTTTCAGGTTTTATCTTGTACCATTCTTCCTGCAAACACGTCTTAAGATGTGCACCAGTACGGGGTCGTCGTTGTCGCATTTTTCGTTTCAAAATTCTCCACACATTCTCTATTGGGGAAAGATCAGGAGTGCAGGCAGGCCAGTCCAGTACCCGTACCCTCTTCTTCCACAGCCATGCCTTTGTAATGTGTGCAGCATGTGGTTTTGCATGGACGTCCCTGGAAAAGATGACGTCTTGAAGGCAGCACATGTTGCTCTAAGATCTCAATGTACTTTTCTGCATTAATGCTGCCATCACAGAAGTGTAAATGACCTTTACCAAGGGCACTGACACAGCCCCATACCATGACAGACCCTGGCTTTTGGACTTGTTGCTGATAACAGTCTGGATGGTCCTTTTCATCTTTGGTCCGGAGCACACGGCATCCATTTCTTCCAAAAAAGACCTGAAATGCTGATTCATCTGACCACAATACACGTTTCTACTGTGTAATGGTCCATCCTAGATGCCTCCTAGCCCAGAGAAGTCGACGCCACTTCTTGACATAAGGCTTCTTTTTTGCACAGTAAAGTTTTAAGTGGCATTTGTGCATGTAACTCTGTATTGTAGAGCTTGACAAAGGTTTGCCAAAGTAATCCCTCACCCATGTGGTTATATCAGCTATTGTTGAGTGGCGGTTTTTGATGCAGTGCCGTCTGAGGGATCGAAGATCACAGGCGTTCAGCTTAACTTGCGCCCTTGGCCTTTACGCACTGAAATTCCTTCCGATTCCTTGAATCGTTTAATGATATTATGCACTGTAGAGGGAGAAATATGCAAATCCCTTCCAATCTTTCTTTTAAACATTTTAATAATTTTCTTAAGCATTTGATGAGCAAAGATAGCCAGAGTTGAGCAGACAAAACATGAAATACCTTGGGTTCAAACTGTCTGCAATTAAATAAAAGTCAAAGTAAATTTAAGGAACCTTTTCTGATTTGGGGTTGTATATGACTTGTGTTGTGCACACTGCAAGACTAAATTGCTTGCAATTGCACTTTTTAATCACAGCATATTACGTTAATATTGTTGAAGATGATCTTATATTATAAAAATGTATTAGTTGATGACACAGTGATCCTCATAAGATCAGATTGTCATTTTAAAAGTGAGCAATATTGACTGTTAAAATAATGCTGAAACATGTATTACAGCTTACAGCTTACATTGTTAATCGCATTAGTTGCATATTGCTAGGCTTGCAACTAGTCCATGCAAACTGCTTACTACATGTCTGGCGTCTGAACTTTTTAAATAAGGCTGAAAAATATGTGACCCATCATGACTGATCGGTCTCTGAGGAAATCGGTTTGCTCACCAGCTTGTGCTACACAAGCTGTCTTGATGAGCACATGTTAGGGTTAGTCAAGGTTTAGTCAGAGAAGCTTCTGATGCTTCTGATGATTTGCACTGAATGGTGTCAGCCAGATTTATGTTGTCTGGACAATAGCTGCTGATGCCAGTTCTCAAGCATCTTCCAAGTGTTTATCAGTAAGGGTGGACCCATATTTAGACTTTTTCATGTTGAAAAAGGCTGATTCACACAAGTAGGTTGATCCAAAAATGTTGTCAGATATGTGTCACATGTTCTTATGTTTGGCAGAGGCCCTTGACTTCATATGTTGGATCGTAGAGTAAAAATTTTTCGGTCAGCTTCTTCCACGTGTGAACGAAACAGCCGTCTCTTCAGTGTTCTCACCCGAATCGAATTGTTTTTGGTTTCTTTATTCTTGGTTGCGCACTCATCTTCACAAACAGTGTAGGCTACAAAAGGAAAAATGCAAAAAATGGCGCAAACTGGCTACTGATTAATGAAAACTTTATAGATTAGCGGTGCTTTAGGAGGGCTGAGGTGTAGTTATGGTAACAAACTGTGCGTCCCTTTGTCTGATCTGAGTGGACATGTTAGTTTGCCTTTAGTACATACACTGATCAGCCGTAACATTAAAACCACCTCCTTGTTTCTACACTCACTGTCCATTGTATCAGCTCCACTTACCATATAGAAGCACTTTGTAGTTCTACAATTACTGACTGTAGTCCATCTGTTTCTCTACATACCTTTTTAGCCTGCTTTCACCCTGTTCTTCAATGGTCAGGACCCCACAGGACCACTATAGAGCAGGTATTATTTAGGTGGTGGACCATTCTCAGCACTGCAGTGACACCGACATGGTGGTGGTGTGTTAGTGTGTGTTGTGCTGGTATGAGTAAATCAGACACAGCATTGCTGCTGGAGTTTTTAAATACCGTGTCCACTCACTGTCCACTCTATTAGACACTCCTACCTAGTTGGTCCATCTTGTAGATGTAAAGACAGAGACATTCGCTTGTCTATTGCTGCTGTTTGAGTTGGTCATCTTCTAGACCTTCATCTGTGGTCACAGGACGCTGCCCACGGCGCTGTTGGGTGGATGTTTTTGGTTGGTGGACTATTCTTAGTCCAGCAGTGACAGTGAGGTGTTTAAAAACTCTTATTCACTCATACCAGCACAACACACACTAACACACCACCACCATGTCAGTGTCACTGCAGTGCTGAGAATGATCCACCACCCAAATAATACCTGCTCTGTGGTGGTCCTGGGAGAGTCCTGACCATTGAAGAACAGCATGAAAGGGGGCTAACAAAGCATGCAGAGAAACAGATGGACTACAGTCAGTAATTGTAGAGCTACAAAGTGCTTCTATATGGTAAGTGGAGCTGATAAAATGGACAGTGTGTGTAGAAACAAGGTTAAGGTGGATCAGTGTATTATACATGCCTTTAGTACATAGAATCTTTGGAGAGCAGTCTGCTCATAGCAGAAACCAGGTTTTGTACAGTATCTAGGTAACGTACAGCCTACATAGGCACATTAAAGTAATTCTGGTGGCTTGTGATTTAAAAACCATCTGTATGTCTGGCAAACATATACCTGGACTGACTACCTGACTAAATATTTCCTTTTGTTGTCTCATTACTATGGCAATGTATAACTATTTGTCTTGGTAGGTGTCTTACACGTCAATCTATCAGCTTTTTTTCCACACGGGTTGCCCCAGTAATTACTCAGGAATTGTTCAAGGTCTTTTATTAGTCTACCAGGCATTTTGTCTCGGAGGTGCGCTCACACGTAATGCTTGTGTTTCGAATTACAGTGGTACCTTGTAACTCAACGTTCCCTAAACTCAAAATCTTTGAAACTCAACGCCCTTCGTCGAGAAATTTGTATCCTTAAACTCAACGTGTTCAGTTTGTTTTTTAAATGTATTTATTTAATTTCAAATCAACAATGAGCGGACGTTTTGTTCAGCACTTGGCTTGAGCGGTGCAGTAAAACGTCAATTGTAGTTCTACAATTACTGACTGCAGTCTATATGTTTCTCTGCATGCTTTGTTAGCCCACTTTCTTGCTGTTCTTCATTGGTCAGGACCCCCACAGGACCACTACAGAGCAGGTATTATTTGGGTGGTGGATCATTCTCAGCACTGCAGTGACACTGACATGGTGGTGGTGTGTTAGTGTGTGTTGTACTGATATGAGTGGATAAGACACAGCAATGCTAATGGGAGTTCTTTTACACCTCACTGTCACTGCTGGACTGAGAATAGTCCACCAACCAAACATATCCAGCCAACAGCGCCCCATGGGCAGCGTCCTGTGACCACTGATGAAGGTCTAGAAGATGACCAACTCAAACAGCAGCAATAGATGAGCGATCGTCTCTGACTTTACATCTACAAGGTGGACCAACTAGGTAGGAGTGTTTAATAAAACTCCAGCAGCGCTGCTGTGTCTGATCCACTCATACCAGCACAACACACACTAACACACCACCACCATGTCAGTGTCACTGCAGGACTGAGAATGATCCACCATCTAAACAATACCTACTCTTTGGTGGTCCTGTGGAGGTCCTGACCATTGAAGAACAGGGTGAAAGCAGGCATGTAGAGAAATAGATGGACTTGAGTCAATAATTGTAGAACTACAAAGTGCTCCTATATGGTAAGTGGAGCTGATGAAATGGACAGTGAGTGTAGAAACAATGCACTGATTTTAATGTCTTCAGTGCACTGATGGCAGACTGCCTACACATGACGCATAACATGTCTACACAAGCCACTGTCTAGTGACAACAGGGCCAGACCATATTAGGATGTAATGCTTGCACTTAGTCATTTTTGAGTTATACAGCTCACAAGCCATAAACATAGTGGGACTTTTTTTAACCTGGAAAGTTTCAGAGCCCCTGTTCCAAAGCACTCAGCCAAAGACAAGAAAACTCCCTGCTTTTGACTGTACACACACTTACACACACATACACACAGCTGTCCTGTTGTGCTCTCATGTATCAACGGGAGTGTGCGTCTCAAGAAGCACGCAGACTCACCTGAAAACGTGCCACAAGTGCTAGACTGTTACATGTAAAATTACAGGTTGTAAAATGTCATCCTTTACCACATTTTTCATGCTGACATGTTACTGCCTGGGGAGCGCGTTTGACTGTTCGTAGCACGCACTTCGACACCAAGGTTGTTGCTCTACATACACACACACAGCCTCACTGTAACCTCTGGTTTCGGCAAACCAGATGTTGGCCCATTTCCACTCAACCTCAAAATACCCTCAGACCCCAGAGAAGCCTCTTTGACACTCGGTTAAACGCTCCACGGTGGTGGGGGGTTGGCGGGCATGGTTAATTTGTACTGCATTTCCATTTCTGGAATTTAACAAACAAGCTCCGGAGCCAAAAAAGTATACATGAGGCTTAACCACAGAGCTTCATGGTGCTCTAAGGCCTTTTTTGCTTGCAGTTCCAGGAAGTTAAATGCCTTTTAATTAAGCATCATTGCAAATAGGGCTCTAAAGAGCTCATGGAATGTGGTAAGAAATGGTCCGAAAGACAGTGCAGGGAATGGTGCCAGACGCAAAAATCCCAAACAGGCATACATTAAAACACCTCCTTGTTTCTACACTCACTGTCCATTTTATCAGCTCCACCATATAAAAGCCCTTTGTAGTTCTACAATTACTGACTGAAGTCCATCTGTTTCTCTACATACTTTTTAGCCTGCTTTCACCCTGTTCTTCAATGGTCAGGACCCCCACAGGACCACGAGAGCAGGTATTATTTGGGTGGTGGATCATTCTCAGCACTGCAGTGACACTGACATGGTGGTGGTATGTTAGTGTGTGTTGTGCTGGTATGAGTGGATCAGACACAGCAATGCTGCTGGAGTTTTTAAACACCTCACTGTCACTGCTGGACTGAGAATAGTCCACCAACCAAAAGTATCCAGCCAACAGCGCCCCGTGTGCAGCGTCCTGTGATCACTGATAAAGGTCTAGAAGATGACCAACTCAAACAGCAGCAATAGATGAGCGACCGTCTCTGACTTTACATCTACAAGATGGACCAACTAGGTAGGAGTGTCTAATAGAGTGGACAGTGAGTGGACACGATATTTAAAAACTCCAGCAGCGCTGCTGTGTCTGATCCACTCATACCAGCACAACACACACTAACACACAACCACCATGTCAGTGTCACTGCAGTGCTGAGAATGACCCACCACTTAAATAATACCTGCTCTGTAGTGGTCTTGGGAGAGTCCTGACCCTTGAAGAACAGCACAAAGGGGGGCTAACAAAGCATGCAAAGAAACAGATGGACTACAGTCAGTAATCGTAGAATTCTTTTTTATTTTCAGTGTATAAGTGTCAAAAACAACCTAATTATTTTACATTAGCCTAAAATATATGCAGTTCCTTGGGACCACAGAACGGTTTCCCATACATCCTTATGGGTAAAAATATCTTGACACTCAATGCCTTTAAAACTCAACGCCACTCCCAAAACCAATTGACGTTGAGTTTCAAGGTACCTCTGTACTTATTTGTTACTTTTAACTGTCTTAGTTTTGAGGTCTTTATATGAAGAAACTATAGCGTAGTGTAAGTGTGCACTAGCTTTTACATTGTCTTTTACATTATCATTAGACTGCTTCTCATGGACTAAGACATGTGCAATAAGCTTTATAAAGGTCTTCCAGATGTAGGCTACCTTTGTAGAGCTAAACCCACTGCTGTTAATGATCTGTAAAGAACGGTTAAATAAGAGTGTTCAGAGTTAATTGTAAGTGCAAGTGTAATTCAGGTTAGTTCGTAATGCTTGAGTTTTGACTGAAACCCATTATCCCTAATCATTTCCTTTCACATGCTTAAAACACCATTTGGGCCAGAGAAGAGCACATTTTTGTGTTGGAGCCAGCTATTACACATGTTCATCTCTCTTCTCTTTAAGAGAGAAAAGTGTCCAGAAAGGCAAAAGAAAGTTACAAGGTAATCACTTCCTCCCTTTATTTCCACAGCAAGTTAACTTTGCATTTCAGTTCTTTAAGTGCTTTGGTTCAGGATGTAGGTATATCCCTCCTTCCCCTTTTTGAAGCCTTCCTGTTTTAGTGAAAGAAACAAAGTTCTGCATCAGTGATAAGGAAAGTAGGGTTGCTGTTAGTTTCTAACTGTAAATAAAAAAATATATATACACTGATCAGCCATAACATAAAACCACCTCCTTGTTTCTACACTTACTGTCCATTTTATCAGCTCCACTTACCATATAGAAGCACTTTGTAGTTCTATAGTTACTGACTGTAGTCCATCTGTTTCTCTGCATGCTTTGTTAGCCCCCTTTCATGCTTTATCTTCAATGGTCAGGACTCTCCCAGGACCACGTATTATTTGACATGGTGGTGGTGTGTTAGTGTGTGTTGTGCTGGTATGAGTGGATCAGACAGAGCAATGCTGATGGAGTTTTTAAACACTTCACTGTCACTGCTGGACTGAGAATAGTCCACCAACCAAAAATATCCAGCCAACAGCGCCCAATGATAGCAAAGCATGATCAAATATTGAACTTTTTCGGGATTTTTTTGATGCTCATTTATTTGAAGTAAAACAGACAGCATAAACGTGATTGTGAGATTCCGCTGGTTTGTTTGATATAAATATTGTCAATATAAATGTATAAATGTAATACAAAATATAAACACTGTAATTCTGTCAGAATTGATCAGAACTACAATGTTTTGTGTTTTTAATATGACAAAATAAGCTAAAATATGGACAGTGGCCTGCTATTGTACTTTAAGTTTACATTATATGGTATCGTATATCGCCACTTCTCAAAAGCATATCGAGATATGACTTTTTTAGTCATATCGCCCAGCTCTAAGCTAGGCCTTTTCCTTTGTGGTAATAAACAGCTGTCAGTTATTTTCCATTTCCAAGCTGTTTTCTTATTTACTTCTTTGATTATATTCTCATTGTACATGTGTTCAGAGTTAAGAGGTTGGTTGATTCATTGGATCATTTTATTTTCCTGCACAGAATATGTCATACACACGAAAATCATTAAACAAGACTTCCAAATGACATAAAATATCATGCAATTTAATGAACTGTCTTATTGTGAAAATGTATCATATTTATTTTTTACAGGTAGACACTTTCTGTGACATAATCACACCATGCCGGAGGGGGCAGGCCGGGACAGCCAGAAGAAACCCAGTAACCAAGGTCAGCATGCCCTTTAAAAGACTAAAATTAATGAGGATTCATGCAAATAAAACATTTAATTTTTTTAAGTGTAGGCGGCACAGTGGGTAGCACTGTCGCCTCACAGCAAGGAGGTCCCGGGTTCTTTCTGTGTGGAGTTTGCATGTTTGCCCCGTGTCTGCATGGGTTTCCTCCGGGAGCTCCGGTTTTCTCCCACAGTCCAGAAACATGCAGTCAGGTTAATTGGAGACACTGAATTGCCCTTTGGGTGTGTGTGTGTGTGTGTGTGTGTGTACGTGTCTGCCCTGCGATGGACTGGCGTCCCGTCCAGGTTGTTACTGTAAAAATAGGGTTTACAAAGACTAAGGTTAGACTGCAACAAGGATATCTAGGTCAGGCTATAAAAAGGCACATGGACATCAAGGTGATACTAGAGCTAGGCTATGACACAAAACATGGATCTTAAGATCCCAAGATCACAAGGTTCATGGACTAAGGCTAACTTTAACAAAACATAGTTCTCAATGTTACCCTGTGATGGACTGGCAACCTGCCCAGGGTGTTTCCTACCTTTTGCCTAATTAATTGCACCCACCGCGACCTTAACATCAAATAAATTAATAATAAATCTTGAGGTCAGGCTACAAACACATGGACATCACGGTTATATGAGCAAGCTACAACAATGAGTATGCTATCATCTCCACTTACCATATAGGAGCACTTTGTAGTTGTACAATTACTGACTGTAGTCCATCTGTTTCTCTGCATACTTGGTCAGGACTCTCCCAGGACCACCACAGAGCAGGTATTATTTAGGTGGTGGATCATTCTCAGCACTGCAGTGACACTGACATGGTGGTGGTGTGTTAGTGTGTTAGTGTGTTAGTGTTGCTCAAACAGCAGCAATAGATGAGCGATCGTCTCTGACTTACAGCTACAAGGTGGACCAACTAGGTAGGAGTGGACAGTGAGTGGACATGGTATTTAAAAACTCTCAGCACAACACACACTAACACACCACCACCATGTCAGTGTCACTGCAATGCTGAGAATGATCCACCACCCATATAATACCTGCTCTGTAGTGGTCTTGTGGGAGTCCTGACCACTGAAGAACAGCATGAAAGCGGGCTAACATAGCATGCAGAGAAACAGATGGACTACAGTCAGTAATTGTAGAACTACAAAGTGCTTCTATATGGTAAGTGGAGCTGATGAAATGGACAGTGAGTGTAGAAACAAGGAGGTGGTTTTAATGTTATGGCTTACATATTAATGTAACTTTTTTTAAACCACTTCATTGATGCTTTATCAGTGTGTTGCTGAATAATAAGCTTCCTTCCTATGCCAGATATTCAGTGTTCAGTACTTTCTATGCTGTACAAAGCAGTTATACAAATAAGAGGTTTTTGCATTTTGCATCGCATTGCATTATATTTTCCAAAACCTGTACTCATGTGAGCAGCAAACACTTTTAGAGTAAAACACATAATCTCAGGTTCAACCACATCCTCATTGGCAAAGTACCACATTTCTACATCTGTGTGATAAAGGAAGTAGCACCTTACAAGTCTGAGCAAACAAACACTTCTGAGAAAACAGCAGCAAGTGCTCAATCTGAGACACACCCTTATAGGAACCCCTAATTTACTTTTACTATTGTAATACCAACTGTAATAAATATGAACATATTGTTTCTACACTCGTTGTCCATTTTTCAGCTCCACTTACCATATAAAAGCACTTTGTAGTTCTACAATTACTGACTGTAGTCCATCTATTTCTCTGCATGCTTTGTTAGCCCCCTTTCATGCTGTTCTTCAATGGTCGGGACCCCCACAGAGCAGGTATTATTTGGGTGGTGGATCATTCAGAGCACTGCAGTGACACTGACATGGTGGTGGTGAGTTAGTGTGTGTTGTGCTGGTATGAGTGGATAAGTCTTTAAACACCTCACTGTCCCTGCTGGACTGAGAATACTCCACCAACCAAAAATATATCCAGCCAACAGCGCCCCCCTGGGCAGCGTCCTTTGACCACCGATGAAGATCTCAAAGATGACCAACTCAAACAGCAGCAATAGAGGAGCGATCATCTCTGACTTTACATCTACAAGGTGGACCAACTAAATAGGAGTGTCTAACGGAGTGGACAGTGAGTGGACTCGGTATTTCAAAACTCCAGCAGCGCTGCTGTGTCTGATCCACTCATACCAGCACAACACACACTAACACACCACCACCATGTCAGTGTCACTGCAGTGCTCAGAATGATCCACCACCCAAATAATACCTGCAATAAGGCGGTCATGTGGGGGTCCTGACCACTGAAGAACAGTCAGTAATTGTAGAATTGTAGAAGTGCTCCTATATGGTAAGTGGAGCTGATAAAATGAACAGTGAGTGTAGAAACAAGGAGGTGGTTTTAATGTGATGGCTGATCAGTGTATATATATCAGCTAATATTAAACTGTTAAGCAGTGAAATAAAGGCAACATTTGCATAAAGATTAACAACCCAACTTTAAGTAGCTTAATATGAGCTGAGGTGTCAGTGCTTTACTCATCACAGTCCTCATTGCACATTGTATTTGGTTTGGCACAGTATCACACGAATATGCACAAGACGGAGAGAAGTGGGTGTGGAAATTACACTCATCTCTTGCCGTCAGTGATCTCAGATGAACCGTTTTTCCTGGGTAAGAGGCGTTAGAGAGAAACTGTCAACTGCTGGTATGTCCCTACTGAAAAGAGAAAGTAATACATTGTAATTTAAGAGCTTGGCTACAGTACACTGAAGTAGTGCCAGTACTGACTAGTTTTGGACAGTTTGTTATTTAATATTACTTGAATTAAAGAACTTGGAGATTATTATGATCATCAGTCTTTGCTGTAGTTAATTGCTGCATTTCTGCACAGTGAATTGCACAGGTAGGTGCTTTTAACTATGTCATGGCTATATAAACCTAAACATCAGGACGTTTTAATCATTATACAGTGCTAGTTGATACGTCTAGATATAGATTTTACGCTAGTGTAATTGGGACTTTGTATGTATAACAGCATTGAAATATCAACTTTCACTATTTTCTTGATATTTCTATACAATAAAATTGTGTATAACTAAATTAACTGTATATTAATAAATCAATTGAAGTGGCTGTGTTACAAACCTGCATTTTTCTGTAAATTAAAGGGAACTATTGCATGTTCAGATAAAAGTATGTGCGATGAGGACCAATTTAACCATTTAAGAACCCACTGTTATAGAAGGAGGTCGCCGGCGGATCGTGATCCGTATCATTGATTTGGCACAGTTTTTACGCCGGATGCCCTTCCTGACACGACCCTCCCTATTTATCCGGGCTTAGGACCGGCACTACAATGCACTGATTTATGCATCCTAGTGGCTACGTACCTATAAGACAATTCAGTGTTTCCAATTAGCCTGGCTGCATGTTTTTGGACTGTGGGAGGAAACCAACGCAGACACGGGGAGAACATGCAAACTCCGCACAGAAAGGACCCGGACCGCCCCAACTGGGATCGAACCCAGGACCTTCTTGCTGTGAGGCGACAGCACTACGCACTTAGCCCCGTTATAGAAGGATGTTGTTGATAATTACTTCATGATAAATTACATATGATGATTGGATAAATGGAAAATAGTCCACCTTAGTTAATCCCCAAATGCCTCAGTCATACTTGGTGTGAAATAGTGATTTCAGTATTATATATTAATATATCAATTAATATAATTAATAATAATATAATAATATAGCAGTATATTAGTATACAGTATATACAGGGCGGCACGGTGTCTAAGTGGGTAGCACTGTCGCCTCACAGCAAGAAGGTCCTGGGTTCGATTCCAAGGCGGGGCAGTTTGGGTCCTTTTTGTGCAGAGTTTGCATGTTCTCCCCCGTGTCTGCGTGGGTTTCCTCCGGGAGCTCTGGTTTCCTCCCACAGTCCAAAAACATACAGTCAGGTTAATTGGAGATGCTGAATTTCCCTATAGGTGAATGGTTGTGTGTCTGCCCTGCAATGGACTAGCGCCCCGTCCAGGGTGTTACTGTGTGCCTTGGGCCCATTGAAAAGCTGGGATAGGTTCCAGCACCGTGACCCTAATTGGATAAACGGTTAAGAAAGTGAGTGGGTGTCAATGTACACCTTTGCATTTGATTAACATGATTAATTTCAGCCCCAGTTAGCTGGCCAACTAACAGAACTATAATGAAAAATGTGTCCCAAACCACATGCTACACAGTGTACAAATACTATTAACACCATGGTTATTGTTCTATAAATTCTCATACTGATTAGTACAATAGTACCACAAAGTTACCATGATGAACAATTTGGTTTATTTCAATGAGCGGGATATTCCCCTAGCGCACCAGCGGCAGGATTCTGAACTACTCGGTTCGAAACTCGGCATTGCCACCGGTCGGCTAGCTGCCATCTAGCGGGCATAATTGGCAGTGCCTGCAGGATGATCGGAATATGTGCAGGCACCTGTGCAGAGTGCATGGGCGGAAAAGGGTTTTGTTAAGGACTGCGTGTGGGTCAGAGGAGGCGTGAGCAGCAATATACCCACCTTGACTGCAAAAAATGGGGCAAAGACAAATTGAGTACACTAAATTGGGAGAAAATGCATACATATATACAGTATATATATATATATATATATACTGTATATATATATATATATATATATATATATATATATATAATGACGTAAACCAAGACTCCAGTATTAAAACCCCGACGTATTTTTGTAACCAACTGAGCTAGTTTATGAGCAGTTAGTTGGTCTAGTATGATGGAATGGTAGGAGGACATGTGGAAGTTTTTAATCTGCATATTTTTCTTATTTGCTTTTATTTCTCCTTTTTTTTTTTCTGTTTCAGAACATCTGGTTTACATCGTCATGCTGTATGCAAATGTCCATTTCAATTTATTAGATTTGAAATGTAGTTATTACTTGCTGGTATTTTACTAATGTAAGGTTGTAGTAATTATTTCAGTCTATCTGCACTGATCTACATAATGGAAAAGAGTATTATTGAATTATCCTGCATTTCTTATTATCTTTAATAATTTAACATTTTTCCCCTATTGCTGTTGTTCTTTGGAAGAAGCCGGCTAATGATAAACACCTGCTTTCAAGCAGTTTATGAGGATAGAAATCATATTCAGAGGGTCGATTTTGTCAAAGAGCTTTAAAAGCTATGGAGCGTGGAAAATGTAGTGAGCTGTTCCAGTTAATAGCTTAAATACATGGTGGGAATGATGGATGATAGGAAGGCTTGGCTTGTGAGCCAAGAGTTGAGAACATCACCCTGTAATGTCACAGGAAATTAAGGACGTTGTATCTCTGCCAGCTTCTGCTGCTTAAATGGGCCACCGTTACAAATACAGTGTTCCTTACATTTACTTTGACTTTTATTTGTTTGAACCCAAGATATTTCATGTTTTGTCTGCTCTACTTCATTTCATTTATTAATAAACATCCATTCCTGCATTTCAGGCCTGCAACATGTTCCAAAAAAGTTGGGACGGGGGCAATTTAGGGCTAGTAATGAGGTGAAAAAATTAAATAATGATATAATTCCAAACAGGTGATTGTAATCATGGTTTGGTGCAAAAGCAGCAGAGTCTCTGATGAGCAAAGATGATCAGAGGATCTCCAGTTTGTCAACAAATGTGTGAGAAAATGATTGAAACGTTTAAAAACAATGTACCTCAAGAAAGATTGGAAGGAATTTGCATATTTCTCCCTCTACAGTGCATAATATTATTAAACCATTCAAGGAATCTGGAGGAATTTCAGTGCAAAAAGGCCAAGAGCGCAAGCTTAAGCTGAACGCCTGTGATCTTCGATCCCTCAGACGGCACTCCATCAAGAACCGCCACTCAACAATATCTGATATAACCACATGGGTGAGGGATTACTTTGGCATGTAGGATGGACCAATCACACAGTGTAAACGTATATTGTGGTCAGATGAATCAGCATTCCAGGTTTTTTTGGAAAAAATGGACGGACCAAAGACGAAAAGGACCATCCAGACTGTTATCAGGAACAAGTCCAAAAGCCAGGGTCTGTAATGGTATGGGGCTGTGTCAGTGCCCTTGGCAAAGGTCATTTACACTTCTATGATGGCAGCATTAATGCAGAAAAGTACATTGAGATCTTAGAGCAACATGTGCTGCCTTCAAGACGTCATCTTTTCCAGGGACGTCCATGCATGTTTCAACAAGACAATGCAAAATCACACGCTGCACAGAGAAGAGGGTACTGGCCTGCCTGCAGTCCTCATCTGTTTTCAATACAGAATGTGTGGAGAATTTTGCAGGAAGAATGGGGCAAAATAAAAGCTAAAACACTAAATCACTTGGTATCCTCGGTGCCAACTTTTTTTTGGAATGTGTTGCAACCTGAAATGCAAATCCTTCTACCGAGAAATGACAATAAGAGAAAGTGATAGAAGATTCTTTTTCTTGTTTTACTTTTATGGCTATGACTGTTGATTTTCACTTTTGCTATCTCTATGTGTTTCATTCTCTCTCTGTCTCTTGCGCAGCTGTAAAGCGGCCTTCCTCTGTCTCCTCTCTGAGCGGGATCGTGAGCCGGATGGCCTCCTCTGGCGGTGCCTCCCGAGGGAGCTGCACGTCCGTCAACACCGTGTGCTCCGACAGCGACCGGGGAGCCAGTCTTAGCTCCTCTGCCTCCTCTGCCTCTTTGCAAGACGGCCACTCATCCTCCTCATCTTCCTCGCTTCCTTCTGGAGCTGTTCCGGCCTACCCGTCTCTACCACAGCGGAATGGCTCCGACATCAGCCTGGACCTTATGCCATTGTCCGGTTCGAACTCCTCCTCGTGTACGACCACGACAGCGACGCTTCCCAAACTGTCACGCCTGCAGCGGGTGGTGCTTGAGATCGTTGAGACAGAACAGGCCTACGTGAGGGATCTGAAGAGCATCGTTGAGGTATCATTTCTATTTCTATTTGACACAAAGACCAGATACACTATACTGCCAAAAGTATTCGCTCGTCTGCCTTCACACGCATATGAAGTGTGTTGGGTGACGTCCCATTCTTAATCCATAGGGTTTATTATGATGTCGGCCCACTCTTTGCAGCTATAACAGCTTCAACTCTTCTGGGAAGGCTTTCCACAAGGTTTAGGAGTGAATTATGGGAATTTTTTACCATTCTTCCAGAAGCGCATTTGTGAGGTCAGACACTGACGTTGGACGAGAAGGCCTGACTCGCAGTCTCCGCTCTAATTCATCCCAAAGGTGTTCAGGACTCTGTGCAGGCCAGTCAAGTTCTTCCACACCAAACACGCTCATCCACGTCTTTATGGAGCTTGCTTTGTGCACTGGTGTGCAGTCATGTTGGAACAGGAAGGGGCCATCCCCAAACTGTTCCCACAAAGTTGGAAGCATGAAATTGTCCAAAATCTCTTGGTATGCTGAAGCATTAAGAGTTCCTTTCACTGGAACTAAGTGGCCGAGCCCAACTCCTGAAAAACAACCCCACACCATAATCCCCCCTCCAATGCAGTCAGACAAGTACCGTTCTCCTGGCAACCGCCAAACCCAGACTCGTCCATCGGATTGCCAGATGGAGAAGCGTGATTCGTCACTCCAGAGAACACGTCTCGACTGCTCTAGAGTCCATTGGCGGCGTGCTTTACACCACTGCATTGCGCTTGGTGATGTAAGGCTTGGATGCAGCTGCTCGGCCATGGAAACCCATTCCATGAAGCGCTCTACGCACTGTTCTTGAGCTAATCTGAAGGTCACATGAAGTTTGGAGGTCTGTAGCCATTGACTGCAGTAGGTTGGCGACCTCTGCACACTATGCGCCTCAGCATCCGCTGACGCCCCCTGGCTGAGTTGCTGTCGCTCCCAATCGCTTCCACTTTGTTATAATACCGCTAACAGTCGACTGTGGAATATTTAGTAGCGAGGAAATTTCACGATTGGACTTGTTGCACAGATGGCGTCCTATCACGGTACCACTCTGGAATTCACTGAGCTCCTGAGAGTGACCCATTCTTTCACAGATGTTTGTAGATGCAGTCTGCATGCCTAGGTGCTTGGTTTTATTCATCTGTGGCAAGGGAAGTGATTGGAACACCTGAATTTAATTATGTGGATAGGTGAGTGAATACTTTTGGCAATATAGTGTACCTTTGGTAGAGTTTTTATCACCTGTAGACCCTGTAATTTTCTAAGCTGTACATGCCTAAGGCATTCCTGTGTAATACGGGAAGCCAGACCGAGACCGAGCACATATCTGTACATTAATGCTATCATTTTCTTTAGCTGTAATATGAACTGGACATGTTGGTTAATCTGGGCCTTTCATAGCTCCATTTATCACACTCTCAGGTGGAGCAGTGAAGGGCATGGCAATAGATGAAAGCAACAGTAAATTTAATCTGGGACTTCAAACGCGTATTTGCACTGTTTCTCACTGGCGATGGCTGACCTGAGACAATAACGAGGTTGTTGTTCACATCACACACACACACAACAATCTGATGGTGCTAAATAGTACAAGAAACTCTTTGTTGCCATATTCCACATAGAGCCTGGCAGAAATGGTGCCCAAAATTCTAACCTTTAGTGAAGGTTGTTTAGTGAAGACATCTGTCAAACAAGGTTACCTGTGAGAGGCATCTATGGCCCATTTGTTTTAATGTCTTACTTTATGTGCACTGCCTTTGGTGGAGTGATTGGAAATTCACCTAACTATATATTCAGTTTGACGTCCTAAGTTTGCTTGAAAAACCTATATACACCGATCAGCCATAACATTAAAACCACCTCCTTGTTTCTACACTCACTGTCCATTTTATCAGCTCCACTTACCATATAGAAACACTTTGTAGTTCTACAATTACTGACTGTAGTCCAACTGTTTCTTTGCATGCTTTGTTAGCCCCCTTTCATGCTGTTCTTCAATGTTCAGGACCCCCACAGAGTAGGTATTATTTGGGTGGTGGATCATTCTCAGCACTGCAGTGACACTGACATGGTGGTGGTATGTTAGTGTGTGTTGTGCTGGTATGAGTGGATCAGACACTCACTGAGAATAGTCCACCAACCAAAAACATCCAGCCAACAGTGCCACAGCGTCCTGTGACCACTGATGAATGTCTAGACGATGACCAACTCAAACAGCAGCAACAGATGAGCGATCGTCTCATCGTCTCATGACTTTACATCTACAAGGTGAACCAACTAGGTAGGAGTTGACAGTGAGTGGACACGGTACTTAAACTATAAAAAACTCCAGCAGCGCTGCTGTGTCGGATCCACTCATACCAGCACAACACACATTAACACACCACCACCATGTCAGTGTCACTGCAGTGCTGAGAATGATCCACCACCCAAATAATACCTGGTCTGTGGTGGTCCTGTGGGGGTCCTTACCATTGAAGAACAGGGTGAAAGCAGGTTAAAAAGGTATATAGAGAAACAGATGGACTACAGTCAGTAATTGTAGAACTACAAAGTGATACTATATTGTAAGTGGAGCTGATAAAATGGACAGTGAGTACATGTAATTCAATCTCTGCATTGGTGTTTATTAGTCAGTTTCGGTCAAGAATGCAGTGTCAGACTTCAGGTCAGGATAACATTGCTGTACCTGTGTGTGTGTGTGTGTGTGTGTTGTGTGTGTGTTGTGCAGTATTTCTTAGTCCTTGTCTGTAATTTGGAGAACTTTGGGGGAAACATACTGAGTGAAGCCTGCATTGCTTTGTGTCACAGCCAAATAGGACAGGAAACTGGGGGGATGGGGTATTGGCTGTAACCCCCTTTCTGGGGTTGGAAGTGGAGGGGCCCACTCACTAGAGAGGGACAGACTCCCACCTCTCCAAACTATGACCCAGATTCTCAGACAAAGGCATTCCGGCTTATTTTTTCATTCCTTTGTCTGTTTTCTTCAACCCTCCTTTTTTATTTATTTTATTGACTTTATTATCAATAGTACAACCCCAGATCAGAAAAAGTTGAGACAGCATGAAAAATGCAAATAATAAAACAACACAGAGTTTCTTACATTTACTTTGACTTTTATTTGATTGCAGAACCTGAGATATTTCATGTTTTATCTGCTCAACTTTGTTTCATTTATTAATATACATCCATTCCTGCATTTCAGACCTGCAACACATTCCAAAAAAAGTTGGGACAGAGGCAATTTAGGGCTAGCATTGAAGTGAGGTGATTGTAATCATGGTTTGGTACAAAAGTCTTTGATGAGTAAAGATGATCAGAGGATCTCCAATTTGTCCACAAATGTGTGAGAAAAGGATTGAAATGTTTAAAAACAATGAACCTCAAAGAAAGATCGGAAGGGATTTGCACATTTCTCCCTCTACAGTGCATAATATCATTAAACCATTCAAGGAATCGGGAGAAATTTCAGTGCGTAAAGGCCAAGGGCGCAAGCTTAAGCTGAATGCTCATGATCTTCGATCCCTCAGACGGCACTGCATCAAGAACCGCCACTCAACAATAGCTGATATAACCACATGGGTGAGGGATTACTTTGGCAAACCTTTGTCAAGCACGACAATACAGAGTTACATGCACAAATGCCACTTAAAACTTTACTGTGCAAAAAAGAAGCCTTATGTTAACCATGTCCTGAATCGGCGTCGACTCCTCTGGGCTCGGAGGCATCTAGGATGGACCATCACACAGTGGAAACGTGTATTGTGGTCAGATGAATCAGCATTCCAGGTCTTTTTTGGAAAAAATGGACGCCGTGTGCTCCAGACACAAAGACGAAAAGGACCATCCAGACTGTTATCAGTAACAAGTCCAAAAGCCAGGGTCTGTCATGGTATGGGGCTGTGTCAGTACCCTTGGCAAAGGTCATTTACACTTCTGTGATGGCAGCATTAATGCAGAAAAGTACATTAAGATCTTACAGCAACATATGCTGCCTTCAAGCCGTCATCTTTTCCAGGGACATCCATGCATTTTTCCACACGCTGCACACATTACAAAGGCATGGCTGTGGAAGAAGAGGGTACGGGTACTGGACTGGCCTGCATGCACTCCTGACCTGACCCCATACTGTCGCACATTTTAAGACGTGTTTGCAGGAAGAATGGGACAAAATAAAAGCTGAAACACTAAATCACTTGGTATCCTCTGTGGCAAAACGTCTTTTTAAGTGTGGTGAAAAGGAATGGCAACCTGAAATGCAGGAATGGATGTTTATTAATAAATGAAATGAAGTTGAGCAGATAAAACATGAAATATGTCAGGTTCATCCTGTCTGCAATGAAATACAAGTCAAAGTAAATGTAAGAAACTCTGTGCATTTTCCATACTGTCCCAACTTTTTCTGATTTGGGGTTGTATATTGACTCCCCCAATCTCATGTTTGCATGTCTCATGTTTTTACAGTATTTCTTTAGCCCTACCTAGTAAACTAGTGCAAAAACAGTGGCCCACATTGTATTTGCCTTTAAAATGTGATTATTGTGTAAGGCTCATCATGTTTCTAGCTGAGACATTTTTTCACTCACCCGTCATCCTGTTTGCCCCTCATTTCACAAACCTGGCAGTTTTGGAAACAAACACAAGAAAATGAACCTCTTTTGCAATAGAATGCAGCACATATTCGTGGGGGGCAAATAAGGGCAGACCATTAAGCTCTTGCCTCCACCGTGCTGACTCCCATGCGTCATAATGTTTGTCTGCACAGGGCTATTTATCGTAGCAGTCACGCTTGGTGCATTTTGGTGTTTTTTTCAGCCTGATGGAGCCATTACTCAGGTCAGATTGCATCAGGAATTATGTCCCACAGTTCAGAACGTTTGTTGAAGGTGTACAGAGTTATCAGATTTTTGTTTTACAGAGCTGCACGATTGAGTTTAATTAGGCCAAGCAGATATTACTGATAAAGAACTGCTTGCACATGTTGCTCTAAGATCTTAATGTACTTTTCTGCATTAATGCTGCATTACAGAAGTGTAAATGACCTTTGCCAAGGGCACTGACACAGCCCCATACCATGACAGACCCTGACTTTTGGACTTGTTGCTGATAACAGTCTGGATGGTCCTTTTCGTCTTTGGTCCGGAAGCACACAGTATCCGTTTTTTTCAAAAAAGTCCTGGAATGCTGATTCATTTGACCACAATATACGTTTCCACTGTGTGATGGTCCATCCTAGATGCCTCCGAGCCCAGAGAAGTCGACGCCGCTTCTGGACATGGTTAACATAAGGCTTCTTTTTTGCACAGTAAAGTTTTAAGTGGTATTTGTGCATGTAACTCTGTATTGTAGTGCTTGACAAAGGTTTGCCAAAGTAATCCTTCACCCATGTGGTTATATCAGCTATTGTTGAGTGGCGGTTCTTGATGCAGTGCCGCCTGAGGGATCGAAGATTACGGGTGTTCAGCTTAAGCTTGAGCCCTTGGCCTTTACGCACTGAAATTCTTCCTAATTCCTTGAATGGTTTAATGATATTATGCACTGTAGAGGGAGAAATATGCAAATCCCTTCCAATCTTTCTTTGAGGTTCGTTTGTTGACAAACTGGAGATCTGGTGTTGCAGGCCTGAAATGCAGGAATGGAGATATATTAACAATTGAAATTAAGTTGACCAGACAAAACATGAAATATCTTGGGTTCAAACTGTCTGCAATCAAATAAAAGTCAAAGTAAATGTGAGGAACACTGTGTTTTTATTTGCATTTTCCACACTGTCCCAACTTGTCCTGATTTGGGGTTGTATATCCACGGATCACAGCGATTACAAGATCATTTTCTCATGGGATAAGATCATGGCTGTATTTCCCAGGTCAACATCACAAGAGTAGAGTGGGAAAAGATAAATATTGAAAGACGCAGGGGCTTTTACCACTCGATTAATAGTTGGATCACTGGGTTTGTTTATATGGAAGAGCTCAGTGGTTTGTGTATAGTCCTTGAAATTTTAATTATGAGGATGCTTAGTGTTGTCAGATTGATTAAAGGTGAGAGGAACATCCATCTGGAATGATTTACCTGTGAAGCAAAATTATGTTTTTGAGATCGGGCTTAGCATATTTGTTGCACATGTACCGGATATGCTGTGGAATGCAATTTTCACTCTCTCTGAACACAGTTCCTCCACTGGAGTCCCACAAGGCTCAATCCTGGGGCCCCTCCTGTTTGTAATTTAGATTCTCCTTCTCGGACACATCGTACATGACACACAGACTGACACACTGATGATACACTGGTTGTACATCTTGGTGTTATTCTCAATCCAACTCTTTCATTTGATGACCACATACACTGATCAGCCATAACATTAAAACCACCTTGTTTCTAAACTCACTGTCCATTTTATCATCTCTACTTACCATATAGAAGCACTTTGTAGTTCCACAATTACTGACTGTTGTCCATCTGTTTCTCTACATACTTTTTTACCCTGCTTTCACCATGTTCTTTAATGGTCAGGACCCCCACAGGACCACCACAGAGCAGGTATTATTTAGGTGGTGGATCATTCTCAGCACTGCAGTGACACTGACATGGTGGTGGTGTGTTAGTGTGTGTTGTGCTGGTATGAGTGGATCAGACACAGCAGCGCTACTGGAGTTTTTAAATACTGTGTCCATGCACTGTCCACTCTATTAGACACTCCTACCTAGTTGGTCCACCTTGTAGATGTAAAGTCAGAGACGATCGCTCATCTATTGCTGCTGCTTGAGTTGGTCATCTTCTAGACCTTCATCAGTGGTCACAGGACGCAGTGCACAGGGCGCTGTTGGCTGGATATTTTTGGTTGGTGGACTATTTTCAGTCCAGCAGTGACGGTGAGGTGTTTAAAAACTCCATCAGTACTTTCTGTGTCTTATCCACTTATACCAGCACAACACACACTATCACACCACCACCATGTCAATACCTGCTCTGTAGTGGTCCTGGGAGAGTCCTGACCATTGAAGAACAGCATGAAAGGGTGCTAACAAAGCATGCAAAGAAACAGATAGACTACAGTCAGTAATTGTAGAACTACAAAGTGCTTCTGTATGGTAAGTGGAGCTGACAAAATAGACAATGTGTGTAGAAACAAGGAGGTGGTTTTAATGTTATGGCTGATCAGTGTATGTTCTTCTTCCACCTATGTATCTCATCTCTTTTTTACAAGCTTCCGATTCTGCTGCTCGTCTTCTCATTCACACCTGGTCACAGCAGCACATTTACACCCATTCTACAGGATCTGCACTGACTTCCTGTGAAGTATCGCATTTACTTCAAAGTTCTTCTCACGTACAAAGCTATCAACCATCTCGCCCCACCTTGTTTCTCTGATTTTTTTTAACTAACTAACTCTTTCAGGTCTTCCAAGCTTTATAGGTTCGGTGAGTGATGCATTTTCCAGGTGTGCTTTGCGACTCTTTCGTATATCCATTAATCCGCTTCTCGCTTCATGTTTAAATCCAACCCTAAAACATACATCTATTCTATATATATACACCAGTCAGCCATAACATTAAAACCACCTCCTTTTTTCTACACTCACTATCTATTTTATCAGCTCCACTTACCATACAGAAGCACTTTGTAGTTCTACAATTACTGACTGTAGTCCATCTGTTTCTCTGCATGCTTTGTTAGCCCCCTTTCATGCTGTTCTTCAATGGTCAGGACTCTCTCAGGACCACCACAGAGCAGGTATTATTTAGGTGGTGGATCATTCTCAGCACTGCAGTGACACTGACATGGTGGTGGTGTGTTAGTGTGTGTTGTGCTGATATGAGTGGATAAGACACAGTCTCTCACTGTCCCTGCTGGACTGAGAATAGTCCACCATCCAAAAATATCCAGCCAACAGCACCCCATGGGCAGCGTCCTGTGACCACTGATGAAGGTCTAGAAGATGACCACCTCAAACAGCAGCAATAGATGAGCGATCGTCTCATGACTTTACATCTACAAGGTGGACCAACTAGGTAGGAGTGTCTTATAGAGTGGACAGTGAGTGGACACAGTATTTAAAAACTCCAGCAGCGCTGCTGTGTCTGATCCACTCATACCAGCACAACACACACTAACACACCACCACCATGTCAGTGTCACCGCAGTGCTGATAATGATCCAACACCTAAATAATACCTGCTCTGTACTGGTCCTGGGAGAGTCCTGACAATTGAAGAAGCATGTAAGGGGGCTAACAAAGCATGCAGAGAAACAGATGGACTACAGTCAGTAATTGTAGAACTTCAAAGTGCTTTTACTACATGGTAAGTGGAGCTAATTAAATGGACAGTGAATGTAGAAACAATGAGGTGGTTTTACACATTTTGCTTTATTTGCCCGTGCATATAATGGTATTTTTAAGCTGTTTTTTTGTCCTTCAGGACTACCTCGGGTGTATCATTGACTGTGGAGAGCTGCCACTTAAACCTGAAGAGGTCAGCACTCTTTTCTGCAACATAGAGGACATCTATGAATTCAACAGGTTAGTATGCTTCACTTCTGTCTCTTCCGTTGTGTTTGGCAGCCATGTCAGGGTCAAAGGCAGTTTGCTTAGAGGCTGCCTCCTGGGTGGCAATCTGTGTAATGTGCTTCATATATAATGGCTAAGCCAGACTGCAGACAATTACAGTGAGAAGGACAATGTCCAGACTTTAGTCAAGAAAAATAGGGTGTTGTTTTTATCCTCTCAAGCAGACTCTTGTGTTGAGTCTTGAATACCATCCTGCACTGCTCCTAACAACCACCTATCAGAACTTTCTTCACTAG
Organism: Trichomycterus rosablanca; assembly: GCF_030014385.1. Taxonomy (NCBI): domain Eukaryota; kingdom Metazoa; phylum Chordata; class Actinopteri; order Siluriformes; family Trichomycteridae; genus Trichomycterus; species Trichomycterus rosablanca. Next base: position 20,028,299 of record NC_086007.1, read on the forward strand.
TTGAGAGGGAACATATGGTTGCATACTGACGAAGGGTCATACAGAAGGCAGTACATGTTCCACTGGGGCTTTTTTATACATGAGACTTATTCCAAAACCTCCCTCTCAAGTTAAATTACTGTTGATTAAGAACTATTTAAGTAAGTAAGTAATTCCAAGGTAAACTTGTAACCTCTGTAATGGTGGAGGTCACTGTGGTGCCAGGTGTACCCTTGCCCAGTTGCAAATGAACCCAGTTTGCAAGATGCTTAACCAAGGTAGAAAAATACTGTAGCTAAAAAGCCACATAAAGGGGTAAAGGAAAATAAGTGGTGGCCAAAATGACAGAAACAAGCAAAGTACCAGATGAAAAACTCAAAGAAATATCCGCAACCCACAGCAAAGAAGGTGGATAGAAAAGGGATAGAGCAGCAATGAGAACTGGTTGTCACAATATAGAAAGGTGCTCCATGAGTGGGATTGCCACTCCACCTTTTAGCGTAGTTTGTGCACAGTGTTGCTCATACGTAGGGCCACTTTAAAAAGGGTCGTCATGCTGTTTCTGGGAAAGCTTGCTCACACACTGCATTCCTTGGAAAACATAAAGAATACTGGCATGTGCTTCAGCAGAAAAACAGACCAGGCTGATCCTTACATCATGCCAACAAAATGCTTAACATGCTTAATTCCTTAGTAGAAGAATGTCTTTATTTGTCATATATACATATACAGGTGTACAGTACAATAAAATTCTTTCTTCGCATATGCCAGCTGGTTTGGAAGGTGTGGTCAGAGCGCAGGGTCAGCCATCGTAGCAGAGCAGAGTGGGTAAGGGTGTTGCTCAACGACCCAACAGTGGCTGTATGGCAGAGACGGGATTCGAAATGTGAGGAAGAAACCATTATAAACTGAAACACTTCCACCTGGAGCGTATTAACACTGAACAAGGTGCAGTTGACTGAGTTATGAGAAACTGATACAACAGTCATCTGCACCTCCATGCCTTCTCTGTCAGTTATTAATGGCAATGCAAACAGGCATGATTCTGTAATCATGCCTCCCTATTGATCTCCACAGTAGATGGGCCCATTATAACCTCCTTGGCCAAAGGTGGTAGCTACCGGAAGAAAACCCACGCAGACACGCCCTACCTGGGGATCGAACCCAGGACCTTTTTGCTGTGAGGGGACAGTGCTACCCACTGAGCCACCTTGCCGCCCACAATCTATTCGTAAATGGTTATTTACTTTTGTTATATAATTAAAAACTACACTTATAAAATACGCTAGCAGACCAGAGCTGGGATCTCGAATACATTGTATCAAATCTCAGCTCTGCCATCGGACTTGGCTGGGCGGCTATATGAGCAACCTTTGGCTGTTGTTCATACAGGGAGGGAGCCAGAGAGGGACCTCGTAACTGATGCAACTACGACCTCTGCTGGCTGATTGATGGCCTCTGCACAGAGTAGAGGAATAATGCGATCAGGGTGTGGCTCTCCGTGCACAAGGCTGATCCGCATATGAACTCGCCCCGTGCAGGTGAAAAGATGCAGTCGGCTACTTATGAAACCGTATTAAAGTAAAACATCACAGCGATCATTATGAACCTATTTTTATCATTTTTCTAATAATGGTTTGAGTTTTATAGTGGTTTAATGCCATAACTTTATGTAAGTCATCTTTTATTTTAACACAAATCGAAAAGAACTTTTATTAAAACTGGATTCGTCTGCAATGAAGTCAGCCAGAGTAAATCACTACATTCTGGTGCAGACCTCCATTCTCACCATCTGTCTAGATTTATTTCTCATTCTTCTGCCTAATTGTTTACAGTCAGGGGCTAAACCCCATAGTTTAAAAGTGCTGTTGTATCTGATTTCTTAACGATGACCAGCGGTTTAGTCTGCAGACGGTTGTCATCTACCTGGAGCCAAAGCAGACAGCGTCTGAGGTAGAGCTCTAGGGTTCTGTGGTGAACGAGCCACATATGGCCTGTCAGAGGGTGAAAGCGCAGTCAGGCAAGCGGTGAATCCCGGTGCAGCAGACAGCCTGTCTAGTGTAACCACACTAATCAAACCAGTAACGTTGACTTTAGCTTACATTATGCAACTGATACGGTGCAAATTATATTTACGTTCTTTCCTTCAGCAGTCTGCCTGTTGGAAGTGGTCATGTGATTGGTGAGTTTGTATAAATAATGGGCAAATACACTGATCAGCCATAACATTAAAACCACCTCCTTGTTTCTACACTTACTGTCCATTTTATCAGTAAAATGTCCACTCACTGTCCACTCTATTAGACACTCCTACCTAGTTGGTCCACCTTGTAGATGTAAAGTCATGAGACGATCGCTCATCTATTGCTGCTGTTTGAGTTGGTCATCTTCTAGACCTTCATCAGTGGTCACAGGACGCTGCCCACTGGGCGCTGTTGGCTGGATGTTTTTGGTTGCTGGACTATTCTCAGTCCAGCAGTGACAGTGAGGTGTTTAAAAACTGCAGAAGCGCTGCTGTGTCTTATCCACTCATACCAGCACAACACACACTAACACACCACCACCATGTCAGTGTCACTGCAGTGCTGAGAATGATCCACCACCCAAATAATACCTGCTCTGTGGTGGTCCTGTGGGGGTCCTGACTATTGAAGAAAGGGGGCTAACATAGCATGCAGAGAAACAGATGGACTACAGTCAGTAATTGTAGAACTACAAAGTGCTTCTATGTGGTAAGGGGAGCTGATAAAATGCACAGTAAGTGTAGAAACAATGTTATGTTAATGTTAATGTTATGGCTGATCGGTGTAGTATGCAAATGACAATATGTGCAAAGAATGAATTCAGAAAGTATGTGGACCCACTTGTAGAGAATTTACAGCTGCGAGGCTTCTTGGATATGTCTCAACAAGCTTTGCACACCTGGATTTGGACAGTTTTGGCCCATTCTTTATGACAGATCCTCTCAAACTGACTGTAAACTGCCATATTGACTGTAAGAACTGCATGTTGAGCGCCAGTTGGTGTCTATGGCCAAACCAGTATGTTTGGAGGGTTTCCCATGTGTTTTGATGGCCAGAGCAGCATGTCACATTGTGACATCTAGTTCTCAGATCTGTGCTATTTCTGTCCTATCCAGTTTGTCTGATGCGGACAGTAGATGTTCATTTGTTACTTTGTTTCTATTAATCTGGCAACTTTTTCCACTGGTGCTGACCCCCGGAAACGTGTGCAGTAGCCGACTGCATCTTTTCACCTGCATGAGGTGAGGTCATATGCGGATCAGCCTTGTGCACGGAGAGCCACACCCTGATCAGCGTTATTCCTCTACTCTGTGCAGACGCCATCAGTCAGCCAGCAGAGGTCGTAATTGCATCAGTTATGAGGTACTTATCTGGCATTTCCTTTCCCTGGATGAACAACAGCCAAACGTTGTTCATATAGCCGCCCAGCCCAGCCGGATGGCAGAGCTGAGATTCGATACGATGTATTCGAAATCCCAGCTCTGGTGTGCTAGCGTAGTTGAAGCCATGAAGTCCAAGGAATTGTCTGTAGACCTCCAAGGATTGTATTGAGGCACAGATCTGGAGAAGGGTACAAAAAAATTTCTGCAGCATTGAAGGTCTCAATGAGCACAGTGGCCTAAATGGAAGAAATTTGGAACCATCAGGACTTTTCCTAGAGCTGGCCCCCCAGCCAATTTGAGTGATCGGGGTATCAGGGAGGTGACCAAGAACCCGATGGTCACTCTGACAGAGCTCCAGCATTGTTCTGTGGAGAGAGGAGAACCTTCCAGAAGGACAACCATTTCTGCAGCAGTCCAGTGGCCAGACGGAAGCCACTCCTTAGTAAAAGGCACGACAGTCCGTCTGGAGTTTGCCAGAAGGCACCTGAAGGACTCTCAAACCATGAGAAACAAGATTCTCTGGTCTGATGAAACAAAGATTAAACTTTTTGGCCTTAATACCAAGCGTCATGTTGGGAGGAAACCGCTCATCACCTAGCCAATACCATTTCTACAGTGAAGCATGGTGGTGGCAGCATCATGCTGTAGGTATGTTTTTCGGGCAACAGGAACTGGGAGACTAGTCAGGGTAGAGGGAAAGATGACTGCAGCAATGTACAGAGACATCCAAGACAGAGACTTAGACTGAGGCGTAGGTTCATCTTTCAACAGGACAACAACCCAAAGCACACACCCAAGATAACAAAGGAGTGGCTTCGGGACAGCTCTATGAATGTCCTTGAGTGGCCCAGCCAGAGCCCAGACTTGAACCTGATTGAACATGTATGGCCACGGTCACTCACTCCTTTCGCAGAACCCACATTGCTTGGAGCACCATCGGTTGTTATAAGACGCTATGTAGTGCAGCAAGCTCCTCTATGACTTAGAACTAACCGCCGTGTAGTCTACGACGACTCCTGGTTATGTTTCACTGTTATGTTTCGCTATAATACTGTGAGTTTACAGACGAACAAAGGCCAGCTAACATGCATTGCTGCAGTAGTTAAAGGGACCGGCCAAATAAAAGCAGCTGCTACAGAGTAAAATAATAATAATTAAAAAAATTCAGCAGTCGGTCGGTCAACACGTCGTTCATGATGGTCAGTTTAATAGTTTACATTTTCTTCAGTTAAACAAATGAGCAAATTCATTACATTTCTCTCTTTTGGGGGGCTTGTAAGCTTGTCAGCCATGATTAATAGAGTGTGAGTGTTATTATATTTCTGTTATTAATCTTAGAGAAATCCAGTCTAGCCCTGCATAACTCAGAGCCTTAAACTACAAAGGCTTTGTTTATAGAGGTGATAGTGGATTTGAAGCGTTTCTCCACATACATTTAGCTCTTCTCTATTCTCTTTTCAGAGATATTACCATCACAGTGTTTTGCCACTGTGTCTTTTGACTATTACCAGCCTTACCAGTTTCTATGACAGTATTTTCAAATTAAGATTATCCATGAGTACATCAACTGACTCTTGATTGCACTTTCATTTATGTGGAAATTATGACGTCTTGAAGGCAGCACATGTTGCTCTAAGATCTCAATGTACTTTTCTGCATTAATGCATAATCACAGAAGTGTAAATTACCTTTGCCAAGGGCACTGACACAGTCCCATACCATGACAGACCCTGGCTTTTGGACTTGTTCCTGATAACAGTCTGGATGGTACTTTTCGTCTTTGGTCCAGAACACACGGCATCCATTTATTCCAAAAAAGACCTGGAATGCTGATTCATCTAACTACAGTACACGTTTCCACTGTGTGATGGTCCATCCTAGATGCCTCCGAACCCAGAGAAGCCGACGCCGCTTCTGGACATGGTTAACGTAAGGCTTCTGTTTTGCACAGTAAAGTTTTAAGTGGCATTTGTGCATGTAACTCGTCGTGTCGTGCTTGACAAAGGTTTGCCAAAGTAATCCCTCACCCATGTGGTTATATCAGCTATTGTTGAGTGGCGGTTCTTGATGCGGTGCCGTCTGAGGGATCGAAGATCATGAGCATTCAGCTTAAGCTTGCACCCTTGGCCTTTACGCACTGAAATTCCTCCCGATTCCTTGAATCATTTAATGATATTATGCACTGTAGAGGGAGAAATGTGCAAATCCCTTCCAATCTTTCTTTGAGGTACATTGTTTTTAAACATTTCAATCATTTTCTCACGCATTTGTTGACAAACTGGAGATCCTCTGATCATCTTTGCTCATCAGAGACTGTGTTGCAGTCTCTTTTGAGCAGATAAAATATCTTGGGTTCAGACTGTCTGCAATCAAATCAAAGAGAGGTTTTCAAAATAAATAAACTTGCTAAGTACAATCTCTTTGCACTGGAATGCAAAGAGATTGTACAAAGAATGTTTGGCATGTATTCATAACACTGAAGTGTACTGGTGCTGTCTTGTTGAAAACAGTAGCACTGCTACCTTCTGCTAACCACACCTCATTAAAAAACACAAAATGTAAACAGGAGGATATTATAATGTCATGAACAAACAATGATTTGTTGGCCGGAGATCTGATATTTAGTAGAGATACGTAGCTTTGAGATCATAGGAGCCAATGGGGCAGCCTGAGGTTGTCCTGACACAGATAACAGATTAGACTGGTTAACCTCATACGATGGACGCGCTCAATTTCTTCTATTTCTAATCAACAAGAGAATTAAAAAACAGCTTATTTTATATTATCTAAACAGTTGTCCATACCATTTTTCCTATAGCAGAGGCTCTTAACCATTGTACGGCCTCTGGGCCACATCCAGCCCGCTGGGTGTCTCTGACCGGCCCACGTGAGGTCAGTGGTAATTAGAAATAAGACGTAAATAATTGTACATTATACATGCAATACAATAACATTGTTTTTATTTTGAAGGGACTGCTATTTTTCTAGTTTACCTAAAACTGTGTGTGCGAGTGTATCCAGCTTGACCCTAACATGTTGGCGAATAGAACTGTAAGTGCGATTGATCCAAAATGTACAATGCCTTTATTTGTCATATATACATATACAGACGTACAGTACAACAAAATTCTTTCTTCATGTATCCCAGCTTGTTTGGAAGCTGGGGTCAGAGCGAAGGGTCAGCCATCATACGGCGCCCCTGTAGCAGAGAGGGTTAGGGGGCTTGCCCAAGGAACCAACAGTGGCTGCATGGCAGAGCTCTGATACAAACTCTCAACCTTTCAGTTGATAGCCCAAATCTCTACCCACTATGAGACAACAAGACATGGACATCTCGCTCACTCACTCACTTTCTTAACCGCTTATCCAATTAGGGTCGTGGGGTGCTTCCAGGGGTGCTGGAGCCTATCCCAGCGTTTCAATGGGCGCAAGGCACACAGTAACACCCTGAATGGGGCGCCATTCCATCGCAGGGCAGACACACATAAACACACCCATTCACCTGTAGGGCAATTCAGTGTCTCCCAGTTAACCTGACTGCATGTTTTTGGACTGTGGGAGGACTCGCAGAAAGGACTCGGACCGCCCCGCCTGGGGATCGAATTCAGGACCTTCTCGCTGTGCGGCAACAGTATTTATTAATTTAAGTTAGATGTAAAGCTGCTGGGTGCCATCTAGAGGGCATAATTGGCAATGCCTGCAGCAGACACGTTTCTGCTAGGGCGGGATGACCGGACTATGTGGGTGGAGTCTTCAGGCGCTGTGTAAGGACCCTATTTGGCAGATAGAGTGGTAAAAAGGGTTCTTCTAAGGGCTACGTGTGGGTCGGAGGAGGCGTGAGTAGCAATATACCCACAACTGCAATCAGGGATCCCCCAGCAGCAGAAGACAAATTGATGTTGAGAGAAAGAGGGTGGAGGATGAATGGGATGACTGTGATGTCTTTGGCAGATGATGAAGGTAATCTGAGTCATGTTCCCCAGTGGTGGGAATTGTAGTTGCTCTGTGACACCTGTATCCTATGTCTCCACCTGTACTCTGTGGTGAGGTAATTGATGATTCTTTGTCATGGTCAGGTTCAGGTGGGGAAGGCTGAGGATGAGGCTGAACCTGTGGTATGGAGTCAGTACAAGGTGCAGATGGGTTGCGATGAGCAATGAGAAGGTTGTTCTTTAGAGCTTTCACTCCAGTTCTAATAGGAATAATGATAATAATAATAATAAGAAGAAGAAGAAGCAGGTTTTAAAAAGTTTACCCCCTACCAAGAGGGTTCATTATTGCTCAGTATTTATGTGTCATGATTCCAGCCTCTATGTGCTCCTGGAACCTGGAACTCACCTCTTTGTCTTCAGTGTCAAGCTAACACCTCTCATCGTGATGTGATTGGTCCCCAGCTGATTGTGCCCAGCTGCACCTCGTCTGAGATGATGAGCTTGGGGCATTTAAGGAGGCAGTTTCCAATCATTCTTTGGAGACTATCTGACACTGTCATGTTGGTTTGGTTTGCCTTTGTGATGTTGGTTAGTTCATTGCTTATTTTATTTTGAATTTGACTTTGATTTGGTTTGTTTGCCCCTGTTTGCCCTTGTTTGCCCTTGTTAGGCCATGCTCCTTGTTGGGCCATGCTTCTTGTTGGGCCGTGCTTCTTGTTGGGCCGTGCTTCTTGCTGAACAATGATTGGCCTGTTGTTCAGATAGTGGTGGGATATTAAGCTGGATAGGGTCTCTCTCATAACTAATGCAATTACGACACAGTTATGATCTCTGCTGGCTGATTGGTGGCGCCTGCACAGAAACAGGAAAAAGAGTGCTGTCAGGGTGGGTCTCTCTGTACACAGTGCTGATCCACATTGCACTCGTGAAAGTTTAGGTGACAGGATGCATACAGCTGCTGCCCACGTGTCGGAGGGGGTTTGCTTCATCCTCCCCAGTCAGAGCAATCAGGGGATCAGCATTGGTGGAGAGGAAGCGTGATGCGATCGGGCAATTGGATATACAGTATATATATACTGTATATATATATATATACAGTATATATACAAGAAAGCCATGATTAATTCCATTGCTGTTCAGTAGGGCAGAAGTCAGGGTTCTCTTTATGTCTTTATAAACCCTGCTTTGTACACGGGGCACAAGGGCACAGTCATGCTGGAAGAGAAAACGGCCTTTTCTAAACTATTGCTGCGAAGTTGGAAGCATATATTTTCCTTTATATAACTGAGTTATTACATCTGTTAGCAATTTCTGTGGCTAAAACACGTGAATTAAACAATTTATAAGACTTGTTTAAATTGTACATCCTGGTTTAAATGGACTGTTCCTTAAGTCTGTAGTGAATTAATCATCCACAGTCAGTACGCTTTTTAGATATTGTGCATTGTCTGTGACTGCAGAAGGAGTCCTAACAGAGGTGTGTGAATAGTGGAAAGTATATTCCCAGGGCCAGAATAAAGCATTTTGTGGAACCACCCAGGCAGATTCCTCAACCAAGTGAGATCTTGGCCCCTGTCTGACCTTTATCCTTTAAGTCCTTTTATCTGGCTCATGATCTGTTGCTGAGCCATGTGGTAGCATTATATGATTAAGCAGAGTCAGAGCGATCTGTTAAAATTGTTGATTCACATTCTGTTGTGTACAGGCATGTAAATTGACAGGTGAAGTGAATAACACTGATTATCTCTTCATCACAGCACCTGTTAGTAGGTGGGATATATTAGGCAACAAGTGAACATTTTATCCTCAAAGTTGATGTGTTAGAAGCAGAATAAAATGGCCAAGCTTAAGAATTTGAGCGAGTTTGACAAAGGCTAAATTGTGATGGCTAGACGATGGGGTCAGAGCATCTCCAAAACTGCAGCTCTTGTGGGATGTTCCCGCTCTGCAGTGATCAGTATCTATCAAAAGTGGTAAACCGGCGACAGGGTCATGGGCGGCCAAGGCTCATTGATGCACGTGGGAGCGAAGGCTGGTCTGTGTGGTCGGATCCAACAGACGAGCTACTGTAGCTCAAATTGCTGAAGAAGTTAATGCTGGTTCAGAATACACAGTGCATCACAGTTTGTTGTGTATGGGGCTGCATAGCAACAGACCAGTCAGGGTGCCCATGCTGAGCCCTGTCCACCACCTAAAGTGCCAACAATGGGCACGTGAGCATCGGAACTGGACCACGGAGCAATGGAAGAAGGAGGCCGGGTCTGATGAATCACATTTTCTTTTACATCACGTGGATGGCCAGGTGCGTGTGCGTTTCTTACCTGGGGAAGCGCTGCTGGAGTTTTTAAATACCGTGTCCACTCACTGTCCACTCTATTAGACACTCCTACCTAGTTGGTCCACCTTGTAGATGTAAAGTCAGAGACGATCGCTCATCTATTGCTGCTGTTTGAGTTGGTCATCTTCTAGACCTTCATCAGTGGACACAGGACGCTGCCCACGGGGCGCTGTTGGCTGGATACTTTTGGTTGGTGGACTATTCTCAGTCCAGCCGTGACAGTGAGGTGTTTAAAAACTCTGTTTTATGTCTATTTTTGGAATGGGGTGTATTCTACAGTATCTAGGATATGCAGCATCTATCTAAAGACAGACAGGAGATTTAGCAGAGGCTTTAAGAGGAGTTCTGCTTTAATTCGATTTTGAAGGGAATAGGTGGTGTACATTTAGGTCATTTAAGAGGAATTCTTACTCCAAACAAAGAAATGGAGCAGATGTGTGATCATCCCTCACAGACTCACAGAGTCCAGTTTGGACTGCAGCTTAAGAGTTGGCAGCTTTATAAAAATGTCTGAACACAGTAAAAGTAGCCTCTATATTTTCCTGTACTACAAATTTAAGCACAAATAAAGGAAGCGAGGAAAACCAGATGAAGCTGGGGCATTTCTTTGAAAGGAGTGAAGACGATATAGCAGACACTGTTATCCAAAGCAGTTTACAGTAGTGTGACAGTATACAGTCTGAGCAATTGAGGGTTAAGGAAGGGCCTTGCTCAAGGGCGTTAGACTTGGATTGAAGACCACTTGCAGATCCCTTTCCTGATCTTAACTTTCACTTTTGTAGAATGTAGAAGTTACATGGAGGAGTTAACCTTTCTTCCAGTAAGTGTTAGTGGGTGGGATATATTAGGCAACAAGTTGACATTTTATCCTCAAAGTTGATGTGTTAGAAGCAGGAAAAATGGACGAGCGTAAGCATCTGAGCGAGTTTGACAAGGGCCAAATTGTGATGGCTAGACGACTGGGTCTGAGCATCTCTAAAACTGCAGCTCTTGTGGGGTGTTCCCGGTCTGCATTGGTCAATATCTATCAAAAGTGGTCCAAAGAAGGAACAGTGGTAAACCTGTGACAGGGTCATGGGTGGCCAAGGCTCTTTGATGCACGTGGGGAGCGAAGGCTGGTCCGTGTGGTCAAATTGCTGAAGAAGTTAATGCTGGTTCTGATAGAAAGGTGTCAGAATACACAGTGCATCACAGTTTGTTGCATACCCCAGGCTGACCCGTGTCCATCGCCGAAAGCGCCAACAATGGGCACGTGAGAATCGGAACTGGACCACGGAGCAATGGAAGAGGGTGGCCTGGTCTGATGAATCATGCGTCGCTTTCCTGGGGAACACATGGCACCAGGATGCACTATGGGAAGAAGGTAAGCCGGCGGAGGCAGTGTGATGCTTTGGGCGATGTTCTGCTGGGAAACCTTGGATCCTGCCATCCATGTGGATGTTACTTTGACTCGTACCACCTACCTAAGCATTGTTGCAGACCATGTACATCCTTTCATGGAAACGACATTCCCTGATGGCTGTGGCCTCTTTCAGCAGGATAATGCGCCCTGCCACAAAGCAAAAATGTTTCAGGAATGGTTTGAAAAGCACAACAATGAATTTGAGGTGTTGACTTGGCCTCCAAATTCCCCAGATCTCAGTCCAATCGAGCATCTGTGGGATGTGCTGGACAAACAAGTCCGATCCATGGAGGCCCCACCTCACAACTTACAGGAGTTAAAGGATCTGCTGCTGACATCTTGGTGCCAGATACCACAGCACACCTTCAGGGTTCTAGTGGAGTCCAGGCCTCAACGGGTCAGGAGGACCAAACACAATACTAGGAAGGTGGTCATAATGTTATGCCAGATTTGTGTAGTTCACAGTGTGATTGAGCTTCACAGCATGTTGAGTAATAACCCCTTGTCCCTTAGATTGTTTTGAAACAGAGAGCAGGCTTGAAATTCCCTCCACTTTCGTATTAGCCAAATTAAAGTCTACTTACCACAAGAGTCGGCCGCAAAACGAGCTCCGTCTCCAGATGTGTGGGGAAGGATGCTAACAGCTGAAGAGTTTCCAACTGAACTTTTACTCTCTGCAGCAATGAGGTGGGAACAGAGATCCCACAGAACACAACCATGTTTTCTTTGGACTATTACAGAACGTCCCCCTGAGATAGACTGGTCTACTAGCTTAAAGTTTTCTTGATGATGGTTTAAAGATGGATAATGAACTGAAAAAAAACCCTGATGTGATTAGAGGAGTCATTGTTGAGCTCTTCTCAGCACAGTAAGAAAAGTGGTTTGTTTTATTCAATATCTGCCTTACCGTCATGTTTTTTGTTACAAAAGTTGGCCCCAAATCCCTTTATAACTCTGCTGTCCTTTTACTGATACTCCCCAAAATTAATGCAAACAATTTCTTCTGTCATTGAATTATTTAGTATGTGAAAGTGCTTTTGTTCACTGTAATTTAAAAATTAATAAATTATTTGTCTATGACGTGTCAATGTCACGGATTCAGCCCTCTGTGCTACAGTGTAGAGGTGCCACGCCCCTCTCTCACTCTCAGTCCTGAGCCAACGCCCCTGATTGGTCCCCTCTGCTAATTAGCCCCAGCTGCCCCTCATCTGAGGGTATTTAAAAGGGGAGCTGGGAAACAGTCTTTGGAGACTAGTTTGCCTGTGACTCTATCATGTTTTGTTTTGTTTCGTTTCGGTTGGGTTACGATTTGCTTTTGGATTAGATTTGCTTTTGGATTAGATTTGCTTTTGGATTAGATTTGCTTTTGGATTAGATTTGCTTTTGGATTAGATTTGCTTTTGGATTAGATTTGCTTGTGTCTGTCTTTTTAGCCTTTAGGCCTTTAGCCTCTGTTTGCATTAGCCTTTGTCTTTGTTTATTAGCTTTAGCCTGTTTAGCCCTGTTTACCTCTGTTTACCTCTGTTTAGCCCTGTTTACCTCTGTTTAGCTCAATCTATTCCTGTCTAGTTCTTGTTTAGCTTAGTGTTTAGCCTTTAGATTAGATTAGCATTGTGTGTTTAGCTTAGTTAGCATTTAGCATAGGTAGTTTGTTTCTCTTGTTTTCTTCTAACCCATCTTGTGTAATCCTGTCATGTCTTTTGTTATAATTAAAAACCTTTGAGTCAACATCTCTGCGTGTGTGTCCGTCCCCTTCTTGTCTTGTCTAGCCCAGCGTTACAGTCAAACTCGAGGCCTGTGGGCCAAATTCGGCCCCCCACGTCATTTTAAGTGGCCCGCGAGAGCTTTAAAGACGCAGATTTTCTTGAAATAAATTGTAAAATTGTGCATAAACTGCATCTCCCACAATGCATGCCGATTTTGTGACCCGCAAAGTGACGGCAGTGTTTCCACATCACAGTCAGATGTTGAGAAACATTTACAAATAATCCCAAAATGTACAAGAAGAGAAAATCGAAGCAGAAAGAAAAAAATTTCATAAAATGATGAGAAAGTGAATACAAATTTGTGCCTCAAGAAAAAAAAAAAGCGGTACGTCTCTTGTGTTATGAGGCCGTGTCTGTGGTAAAAGAGTACAATATACACTGATCAGCAATAACATTAAAACCACCTCCTTGTTTCTACACTGACTGTCCATTTTATCAGCTCCACTTACCATATAGAAGCACTTTGTAGTTCTACAATTACTGACTGTTTCTCTACATACATTTTTAGCCTGCTTTCACCCTGTTCTTCTATGGTCAGGACCACCACAGAGCAGGTATTATTTAGGTGGTGGATCATTGTCAGCACTGCAGTGACACTGACATGGTGGTGGTGTGTCAGTGTGTGTTGTGCTGGTATGAGTGGATCAGACACAGCAGCGCTGCTGGAGTTTTTAAATACCGTGTCCACTTTATTAGACACTCCTACCTAGTTGGTCCACCTTGTATATGTAAAGTCAGAGACGATCGCTCATTTATTTCTGCTGTTTGAGTTGGTCATCTTCTAGACCTTCATCTGTGGTCACGGGGCGCTGTTGGCTGGATATTTTTTGGTTGGTGGACTATTCTCAGTCCAGCAGTGACAGTGAGGTGTTTAAATACTCATACCAGCACAACACAACATGTCAGTGTCACTGCAGTGCTGAGAATGATCCACCACCCAAATAATACCTGCTCTGTAGTGGTCCTGGGAGAGTCCTGACCATTGAAGAACAGGGTGAAAGCAGGCTAAAAAGTATGTAGAGAAACAGATGGACTACAGTCAGTAATTGTAGAACTACAAAGTGCTTCTATATGGTAAGTGGAGCTGATAAAATAGACAGTGAGTGTAGAAACAAGGAGGTGGTTTTAATGTTGTGGCTGGTTGGTGTACAAACATATTCTGACTTATTTAGCATTCTGTTCCAGAGGTTTGTAACCAGAACACTTAGAAATAAGGGTTCAGGGTCTGCAAAGTCTTCTGAGGAGATCTGGGGGAAAATGGAATGAGGTGGTTCACCAGCCAAAATAAGATCTGTTCCATCTGTTTGCAGTTAAACCGTAGTGGGGTTGAACTAGTGGAGAAACAACTGAATACTATGTGCAAATGGAGTCAGTGTTTTTGGGGTTTGCCGTCGCCAGGAGCATCCTTTTAAAACACCAGTCCCAGATGTTTGTACAGAAGGAGAATAACTTGTTCAAAAATAAAAACAACTTAGGAAAGTGCACATTTTCAAGCATTTATTTACTTGTACCTCGTTTCTACTAGAGCTGTTGGTACAAATATGGAAGCAAGGAGCAGATGTTTAAAGATTCAATCTGATGTAAACTTTTACTCTTTTTCAGTGATCTTTTGGAGGATTTGGAGCGCAGCCATCATGCGTCAGCTATAGCAGAATGTTTCGTTGAAAGGGTAAGTTCAAAACAGTAGGGTTGTAATGAACAGGACTGCCATAACATTAAAACCACCTCCTTGTTTCTACACTCACTGTCCATTTTATCAGTTCCACTTACCATATAGGAGCACTTTGTAGTTCTACAATTACTGACTGTAGTCCATCTGTTTCTCTGCATGCTTTGTTAGCCCCCTTTCATGCTGTTCTTCTATGGTCAAGACTCTCCCAGGACCACCTCAGAGCAGGTATTAGGTGGTGGATCATTCTCAGCACTGCCGTGACAATGACATGGTGGTGGTGTGTTAGTGTGTGTTGTGCTGGTATGAGTGGATAAGACACAGCAGCACTGCTGGACTGAGAATAGTCCACCAACCAAAAATATATCCAGCCAACAGCGCCCCGTGGGCAGCGTCCTGTGACCACTGATGAAGGTCTAGAAGATGACCAACTCCAACAGCAGCACTAGATGAGCGATCGTCTCTGACTTCACATCTACAAGGTGGACCAACTAGGTAGGATTGTCTAATAGAGCGGACAGTGAGTGGACACAGTATTTAAAAACTCCAGCAGCATTGCTGTGTCTGATCCACTCATACACAACACACACCAACACACCACCTCCATGTCAGTGTCACTGCAGTGCTGAGAATGACCCACCACCTAAATAATACCTGCTCTGTAGTGGTCCTGGGAGAGTCCTGACCATTGAAGAACACGGTGAAAGGGGGCTAACAAAGCATGTAGAGAAACAGATGGACTACAGTCAGTAATTGTAGAACTACAAAGTGATTCTATATGGTAAGTGGAGCTGATAAAATGGACAGCGAGTGTAGAAACAAGGAGGTGGTTTTAATGTTATGGCTGATCAGTGTATTTTGGTGAAGGTACTGGCTCTACCCCCTGACATTTTGTCTTTCTGAATAGACTGCCTTGAGGATCAATTATTGTGGTAAAAGAAAAGACCATCTTCATTTCATTAAGTCATTACTTGTGGCTATTTTGAGGATTGACATTGACATTTTCAGCATTTAGCAGATGCTTTTATATAGAACAACCTACAGTACTGTAACAGTATATTGTCTAAGCAATTGAGGGTTAAAGGCCTTGCTCAGGGGCCCAACAGTGGCAATCTGGCAGGGGTGGGGCTTGAACCAGCGACCTTTCGATTACTAGTTCAGTACCTTAATCGTTAGGCTATGACTATGACTCCAAAAATGTAGGGGAGCTACTGTCAACTACACTACTAGCTACATGGCAAAAGTATTGGGACACTTAGACATTACACCTACAATGGCTTTTATGACATGCCATTATAAATCAATAGGCATTAATTTGGAGTTGGTTCTTTGCAGCTACAACAGCTTCCACTCTTCAGGGAAGACTTTCTACAAGATTTTGGAGTGTGTTTGTGGGAATTCTTGCCCATTCATTTAGAAGAGCTTTTTTAACATCATTCACTGGGCTTGGCTCGCAGTTTCTGTTTGAGTTCATCTCAACAGTGTTTGATGGGTTAGTCAGCTCCAAACTCACCCAACCATGCCTTTATGGACCTTTCTTGGCGCACTAGCGCACAGACATGCTATAACAGAGAAGGGACCTTTTCCAAACTGTGCTCACAAAGTTGGAAGCGTACAGTTGTCCAAAAAAGTCTTAAGATTTCCGTCCAACTGACTGCCCAGATAGAAAAGCGGGAATTGTCACGCCATAGAACAAGTTTGGACTGCTTGGTGTTGTGCTTAGTGATGTAAGTCTTGCATACAGCTGCTAGGCTGTGGAAACCTATAGCATGGACACAGGGACACTGTTTTGTGCTGATGTTCCTGAGCACTTGGTGACCCTGCTTTATAACTTTGGTCTGGCATTTGTAGCTCAGTTGCTGTGGTTTCCAAACGCTTTCACTTTCCACAACGAAAAAAAAAGCACTTTGTAGTTCTACAATTACTGACTGTTGTCCATCTGTTTCTCTGCATACTTTTATAACCTGCTTTCACCCTGCTTTCTTCAATGGTCAGCACCCCCACAGGACCACCACAGAGCAGGTATTATTTGGGTGGTAGATCATTCTCAGCACTGCAGTGACACTGACATGGTGGTGGTGTGTTAGTTTGTGTTGTGCTGGTATGAGTGGATCAGACACAGCAGTGCTGCTGGAGTTTTTAAACACCTCACTGTCACTGCTGGACTGAGAATAGTCCACCAACCAAAAAAATCCAGCCAACAGTGCTCCATGAGCAGCGTCCTGTGACCACTGATGAAGGTCTAGAAGATGACCAACTCAAACAGCAGCAATAGATGATGATCTACAAGGTGGACCAACTAGATAGGAGTGTCTAATAGAGTGGACCCTGCTGTGTCTGATCCACTCATACCAGCACAACACACACTAACACACCACCACCATGTCAGTGTCACTGCAGTGCTGAGAATGATCCACCACCTAAATAATACCAGCTCTGTAGTGGTCCTGTGGGGGTCCTGACCATTGAAGAACAGCATGAAAGGGGGCTAACAAAGCATGTAAAGAAACAGATGGACTACAGTCAGTAATTGTAGAACTACAAAGTGCTTTTATATGGTAAGTAGAGCTGATAAAATAGTGAGTGTAGAAACAAGGAGGTGGTTTTAATGTTATGGCTGATCGGTGTATATATCCCACCCACTAACAGGTGCCGTGATGAAGAGATTATCAGTGTTATTCATTTCACCTATCAGTGGTCTTAATGTTATGCCTGGTTGGAGTATGTTCGTTGTTAATTTTAAATTAATAAATGCATTTTTAAAAAATAAATGGAAATGTTGAGGAGACGTCGAGTTACAAGGTACTACTGTAGCTGCAACTTGAGTTTCCTACAGTTATATTAATTGCTATATGCTTAATTAATGTCGCCGTGAGTGGTTATATTTTTCTCCTTTGTCGTTACTCAGTGGTGTCCAAACTTTTTTCTAGGAGGGCCAGATTTGATAATGTGAAAGTGCCCAGAGGCCACTTTATTTTAAACAATAAAATATGCATAAAAATACTTAATTATTTAATTATTTTATTTTCACACAGCGAACAACAACCCAATTTGAGCATTCAGGTGAACAAATCAGAACATACAGAACAAGCTATTTGAACTTCTAACTGAACTTTTTAGAAATAAAGCTTAACGGGGCTTTATGTACTAAAAGAATGACACGGGAATTCTGAGTTTCTCTAAATTATTACCGGGCGTAAGTTCTCTCCACCACCCAAATTTTTAGATCATTGTTTTAGTACAATACGCCACGTTAATCGTTGTTCGTACAGCCAGTGTTGCTTTTATCACGTCATAACTGAGTATGAGTATGTCTCGTTCACGGTTTTGCCGCTTCTCATGAATGCGTACTTACATTGTTGCTGCCACCATCTGGTAAAAAAGGGAATTGCATCTTGAATTAGTATGATTTTTTTTTTTTTTTTTCTGTTTGACTGTGCTGGCGGGCCATAAGTAATGCAATTTAAGACAGAAGACGCGGTCCATATAAAATCCATTTATAAGCTTTGATGTTTTATGTTTATATGAAAGTGTCATAAGCTGTCTTTAAAGTTCATCTAAATATGCTGTAAAATAACTGATAATGACATTAAAATTAAATCATCTTTTTTGCTCTTTTTAGAGTGAAGCTTTTGACATTTACACCATTTACTGCATGAACTATCCCAAGTAAGTATTACTTATGTTAAGTATAAACCTCTCTGTCTTATCACTTAAGCCTAATTTAAACTCATAATGTGCCAAATCTCAGATCTTTATCATTATTAACATAACTTGGCGTCATTGACACATACCAGCTTCGTACAGTAATGATGGAGTTTCTAAACACCTCACTGTCACTGCTGGACTGAGAATAGTCCACCAGCCAACAGTGCCCCATGGGCAGCGTCCTGTAACCACTGACCAACTCCAACAGCAGCAGTAGATGAGCGATCGTCTCTGACTTTACTTAATCTACAAGGTGGACCAACTAGGTAGGAGTGTCTAATAGAGTGGACAGTGAGTGGACATGGTATTTAAAAACTCCAGCAGCACTGCTGTGTCTGATTCACTCATACCAGCACAACACACACTAACACACCACCATGTCAGTGTCACTGCAGTGCTGAGAATGATCCACCACCTAAAAAATACCTGCTCTTTGGTGGTCCTGTGGGGGTCCTGACCATTGAAGAACAGGGTGAAAGCAGGCTAAAAAAGTATGTAGAGAAACAGATGGACTACAGTCAGTAATTGTCGAACTTCAAAGTGCTCCTATATGGTAAGTGGAGCTGATAAAATAGACAGTGGTGTAGAAACAAGGTCATAGAGTCATAGTAGTTACTTTTGTATTTAACAGGAAGTCTACAAATGGTCATGTTTCTACCTCTTAGACATTATTCCCATCGGCTAAAAAAAATGCTGCAACAGCAGATGTTCATTCCGGGCCTTTTTCTTACACAATATCACATCCACAGTCATATTTACACATCATCGAGACGTAACCAAACAACACTGGCTCCACTGTCCTTAGTGTACTAGTATCCCAGTGTGAACCTGAACCATATGACCCTAACCTGCCTCTAGAAGCAGCACTATTTGTCTAACACAGTTCACAGATAACATGGAGGCTACATTTCAAGATTATGTGTCTTTTTGTAAACGGTTAGGGGATTTACAGAGATATCAGCTGAATCCATTAGCAAAGAAAAGTGGACCGGCCTTAGAATGACTGTACATATGTCTTCTCTCCATCACTAGCTCAGTGGCTGTTCTCAGGGAATGCATGAAGAACGAAAGCCTGGTGCGCTTTTTCCAGGAGAGACAGACCACCCTCTGCCACTCGTTGCCCCTGGAAGCTTACCTGCTGAAACCTGTTCAAAGAATCCTGAAGTACCACCTTTTACTGCAGGTCAGTATGTGATAAACTGGCATATTATTTTATATGGACCATGTTTTAGCCAATTATTAATTTATAATATATATTTGTTCGGGGTAAGTGTATGACTTACTGTTCTCCTATAGTGAAAACCATGGTTTTAAATTGGTAATTCCTCTTTAATGACTAAACTGAATTATATAGATTTGTTTCTCTGTATAAACTTTGCATCACAGTCCAGAAGTCACTTTTTAGTCAATGAAGAACTGAACTCAAGAAGATCCAGTCAAATTAATTTGGAGTTGGCGCCCTCCTACGGCAATAGCAGGCATTACTTACAAGGACAATTACTTACTTTACATACACTATATTGCCAAAAGTATTTACTCGTCTGCCTTTACACGCATATGAACTTGAGTGATTCCCATTCTTAATTCATAGGGTTCAATATGATGTCGGCCCACCCTTTGCAGCTATAACAGCTTCAACTCTTCTGGGAAGGCTTTCCACAAGGTTTAGGAGTGTGTTTTTGATAATTCTTCCAGAAGCGCATTTGTGAGGTCAGACACTGATGTTGGACGAGAAGGTCTGGCTCACAGTCTCCGCTCTAATTCATCCCAAAGGTGTTCTGTCGAGTTGAGGTCTTCCACACCAAACTCGCTCATCCATGTCTTTATGGAGCTTGCTTTGTGCACTGGTGCGCAGTCATGTTGGAACAGGAAGGGGCCATCCCTAAACTGTTCCCACAAAGTTGGGAGCATGAAATTGTCCAAAATCTCTTGGTATGCTGAAGCGTTAAGAGTTCCTCTCACTGGAACTAAGGGGCCGAGCCCAACTCCTGAAGAACAACCCCACACCATAATCCCCCCTCCACCAAACTTTACACTTGGCACAATGCAGTCAGACAAGTACCGTTCTCCTGGCAAGCGCCAAAGTTGGCGACCTCTGCACACTATGCGCCTCAGCATCCGCTGACCCCGCTCTGTCTTTTTACGTGGCCTAACACTACGTGGCTGAGTTGCTCTTGTTTCCAATCACTTCCACTATGTTATAATACCACTGACAGTTGACTGTGGAATATTTAGTAGCGAGGAAATTTCAGGACTGGACTTGTTGCACAGGTGGCATCCTATCACGGTACCACGCTGGAATTGTGTACATTATAGTAAGTTCAAGGTTTAAAAAGTAAACTCTCTGAAACATTTTCAAGAGACTCACATAATAATCAAAACAAGCATCAGAATTGAGCAATATGCACTCAAGTCTAGCTCTAGCTCTTTCAGTTTACCGAACATCTCCCCTCTTCTCAGGAGCTGTCCAAGCACTTTGACAAAAGTGATCCAGGATACGAGGTGGTGGAGGATGCCATCATTACCATGACAGCCGTGGCCTGGTACATTAACGACATGAAGAGGAAACAGGAACATGCAGTTAGACTTCAGGTAATTTCCATCCACAGACTATGTCCAGTCGGAACCTGTTTATTTTTCTGTAAAACTCCTATTGGACTCGCTCATGTTTATGTTATTCTCTTTTGTATTACTGCATACAATTGTTTTTATTTACACAGATCAGGCATAACATTATGACCACCTTCCTAATATTTTGTTGGTAAATAAATATTAAAATTGGTGTACTGTACTACTGTAGGGTGGCACAGTGGCTCGGTGGTTAGCACTGTCGCCTCACAGCCAGAAGGTCCTGGGTTCGATCCCCAGGCGGGGCGGTCTGGGTCCTTTCTGTGTGGAGTTTGCATGTTCTCCCCGTGTCTGCGTGGGTTTCCTCTGGGAGCTCTGGTTTCCTCCCACAGTCCAAAAACATGCAGTCAGGTTAATTGGAGACACTGAATTGCCCTGTAGGTGAATGGGTGTGTATGTGTGTCTGCCCTGCGATGGACTGGCGCCCTGTCCAGGGTGTTACTGTGTGCCTTGCGCCCATTGAAAAGCTGGGATGGGCTCCAGCACCAACTCCTCAACCGCGACCCTAATTGGATAAGCGGTTAAGAAAGTGAGTGAGTGTACTACTGGGGAGAAATTACATTTACCTTGTGTGGTGGGGGAGATATTTTTTGCCATGATTGTATAGTGGGGATTCACAGTATCTATTATTCTGAGTCTAAAGCACTGCTGGAGACTACTGGAGCAGGGCTGGTGCAAAACAAAGGCGAGAACAAAGCGAGCCTCCTGTCAAAATAAAATCCATCACTCGTGTAAATAGAGAGACGTGTGCTGGCTAGCGGACAATTACTGAACTACTGGTCTTGGTACACAATCAAACCGGACATTTGGTTTTCCAGATGTTGTCCGTTTAAGCCGAAATCCGTTAAATCGAGATTCCACTGTATTTAAACTAACTGCCTAATAAACCTGTACCTAATAAAACTGTTATCATCTGTTAGGAGATCGAGAGCTTGTTGCTGAACTGGACGGGTCCTGACCTTAGCGGCTTTGGAGAGCTTGTTCTAGAAGGTTCCTTCCGGGTACAGCGAGTGAAAAAGGAAAGGGCGTTCTTCCTCTTCGACACAATGCTGCTTATTGCAAAGAAGAGAGTGGATCATTTTATCTACAGCACACATATTTTTGTGAGTGATTAGCAATGTTTATTAATGTGTACGCTGATCAGCCATAACATTAAAACCACCTCCTTGTTTCTACAGTACACTCACTGTCCATTTTATTAGCTCCACTTACCATATAGAAGCACTTTACTGACTGTAGTCCATCTGTTTCTCTACATACTCTTTCACCCTGTTCTTCAATGGTCAGGACCCCCACAGAGCAGGTATTATTTAGTTGGTGGACTAATCTCAGTCCAGCAGTGACAGTGAGGTGCTGTGTCTTATTTACTCATACCAGCATAACACACACTAACACACCACCACCATGTCAGTGTCACTGCAATGCTGAGAATGATCCACCACCCAAATAATACCTACTCTGTGGTGGTCCTGGGAGAGTCCTGACCATTAAGGAATAGCATAAACAAGGGATAACAAAGCATGCAGAGAAACAGATGGACTACAGTCAGTGCTCCTATATGGTAAGTGGAGCTGATAAATTGGACAGTAAGTGTAGAAACAAGGAGGTGGCTTTAATGTTATGGCTGATCAGTGTATTAACAGTTCATTTTCTTTCTTGTTCTCCAAGTGCTGTAACTTGCTCCTGGTGGAAAACATGAAAGATCATCTTTGTTTCAAAGTGTCAGATCAGACCATCCCAAAACAACAGCACACCGTCCAGGTAAGGAATGTATTTGAATTGCATAGGAACAGAAAGGAACCTCTGATCATTGGATTTACATAGATATATCATTGCTATTTATGGTTTAAATGGTTATACTTATGTTTGTAAGCTATGTTTTTGTGTGCACTAGGCTAAAAACCAGGAGGAGAAGCGGTTGTGGATGCATTACCTGAAAAGGCTGATAGTGGAAAACCATCCTGCATCTCTTCCCCAGAAGGCAAGCTTTAGAGATACATTTTGAAATACAAGCTTATACTGTATAAACACCAACCAGGCATACCATAATGACCACTGACAGGTGAAGTGAATAACACTGATTATCTCTTCATCACGGCACCTGTTAGTGGGTGGGATATATCAGGCAGCAAATGAACATTTTATCCTTAAAGTTGATGTGTTAGAAGTAGGAAGCAGGGTCATCTCCAAAACTGCAGCTCTTGTGGGGTGTTTCCGGTCTGCAGTGGTCAGCATCTGTCAAGAGTGGTCCAAGGAAGGAACGGTGGTAAACCGGTGACAGGGTCATGGGCGGCCAAGGCTCATTAATGCACGTAGGGAGCGAAGGCTGGCCCATGTGGTGCGATCCAACAGATGAGCTACTGTAGCTCAAATTGCTGAAGCGGTTAATGCTGGTTCTGATAGAAAGGTGTCAGAATACACAGTGCATCACAGTTTGTTGATCGGTCAGGGTGCCCATGCTGACCCCTGTCCACAGAAAGCGCCAACAATGGGCACATGAGCATCGGGACTGGACCACAAAGCGATGGAAGAAGGTGGTCTGGTCCGATGAATCATGTTTTCTTTTACATCGTGTGAATGGCCGGGTGCGTGTGCGTCGCTCACCTGGGGAACACAAGGCACCATGATGCACTATGGGAAGAAGGCAAGCCGGCGGAGGCAGTGTGATGCTTTGGGTAATGTTCTGCTGGGAAACCTTGAGTCCTGCCATCCATGTGGATGTTACTTTGACTCGTACCACCTACCTAAGCATTATTGCAGACCATGTACATCCGTTCATGGAAACAATATTCCCTGATGGCTGTGGCCTCTTTCAGCAGGATAATGCACCCTGCCACAAAGCATAAATGGTTCTGGAATGGTTTGAGGAGCTCAACGAGTTTGGCCTCCAAATTCTTCAGATCTCAAATCAATCGAGCATCTGTGGGATGTGCTGGACAAACAAGTCAGATCCATGGAGGCCCCATCTCACAACATACAGGAGTTAAAGGATCTGCTGCTGACATCTAGGTGCCAGATACCCCCATACCTCGACCGGTCAGAGCTGGAAGGGGGTCATAATGTTATGCCTGATCTGTGTATATACTGAAATTTGATGCCAGTGAATATTTATTATTTTTTATTGTCTTTCAGGCAAGACAAGTTCTTGGTGATACGTTTTGTCAATGTAAGTAGTGCATGTGGATCCTAATTTGAATGTGAATAAAACAAAGAAACAGAAGGTGACTAATGTGAGCTGTATATTTTTTTGCTTGACATATAGCACCTCACTTTCAGCAAGAACCAAACCAAAAGATCGTCCCTTCTCCACGGTTAGAGGATGCTCATGGCTTTTACAGAGGACGTCGGCAATCAGGTTTGTGACACACTATGTAAATCAACATAGATATACACCGATCAACATTAAAACCACCTCCTTGTTTCTGATGTATTAATGTAAGCTGGTGGTATTACATTCTTTAGCCTTGTTGTGTGATTTTAAAATGTAGAGGTTCATTATTACTTGTATTATGATCATTTTCAGAACCACCAGAATTCATTTATACTCCGGAAAAAGCCAGGAAAAGCCTTCCAATGCTACTGGAGAGTAACCTGCCATATCATCGAGGGCGCAGACAGTCAGGTGAGCACTCTACAACACCTTCCTTTAAAGTACTGAGGTGTGAAATATAAATATTTAATTTAAAAATTGTCTGGGAATACTGGTGTCTTATTAAAGATGTTTACGAAGAGTCATATTTTGTTCCTAGCTCCTGCCAAAGACATAGAAGTCGCATTTCAACAAAGTGGTAAGTGTTTTTATTTAATACCATTGGTCTTCTTAATTATGTTGGTCTTTAGTTCATGACCATAATGTTTGTTTTAACAGGGAGTATAGAAAGAAAAACTACAACCCCAAATCAGAAAATATTTGATTGCAGACAGGATGAACCTGAGATATTTCATGTTTTGTCTGCTCAACTTCATTTATTTTATTAATAAACATCCATTCCTGCAATTTAGGCCTGCAACACATTCCAAAAAAAGTTGGGACAGTAAAGCATTTACCACTTTGTAATGTAATGTTGCCATTCGTTTTCACCACACTTAAAAGACATTTTGGCACCGAGGAGTCCAGTCCAGTACTCGTACCCTCTTCTTTTGCAGCCATGCCTTTGTAATGTGTGCAGCGTGTGGTTGTGGATTGTCTTGTTGAAAAATGCATGGACGTCCCTGGAAAAGATGACGTCTTGAGAGATCTGTGTACTTTTCTGCATTAATGCTGCCATCACAGAAGTGTAAATGACCTTTGCCAAGGGCACTGACACAGCCCCATACCATGACAGACCCTGGCTTTTGGACTTGTTGCTGATAACAGTCTGGATGGTCCTTTTTCGTTTTTGGTCCGGAGCACACAGCGTCCATTTTATCCAAAAAAGACCTGGAATGCTGATTCATCTGACCACAATACACGTTTCCACTGTGTGATGGTCCATCCCAGATGCCTCAGAGCCCGAAGAAGTCGACGCCGCTTCTGGACATGGTTAACATAAGGCTTCTTTTGTGCACAGTAAAGTTTTAAGTGGCATTTGTGCATGTAACTCTGTATTGTAGTGCTTGACAAAGGTTTGCCAAAGTAATCCCTCACCCATGTGGTTATATCAGCTATTGTTGAGTGGCAGTGCCGTCTGAGAGATCGAAGATCACGGGCGTTAAGCTTAATCTTGTGCCCTTGACCCTTACATGAAATGAAAATGATATTATGCACTGTAGATGGAGAAATATGCAAATCCCTTCCGATCTTTTTTTGAGGTACATACACTTTTGTTGACAAACTGGAGATCCTCTGATTATCTTTGCTCATCAAAGACTCAGCCTTTCCTGGATGCTGTTTTTACACCAAACCATGATTACAATCACCTGTTGACATCATCTGTTTGGAATCACATCATTATTTAGTTTTCATCTCATTACTAACCCTAAATTGCCCCCGTGCCAACTTTTTTTGGACTGTGTTGCAGGTCTGAAATGCAGGAATGGTGGTATATTAACAAATGAAGTTGATCAGATAAAACATGAAATATCTTGGGTTTAAACTGTTTGCAATCAAATAAAAGTCAAAGTAAATGTAAGGAATATTTGAGCAATTTATTACCAATTTCTATGTTATACAAAAGCAACATCATTTTGACAGTATGTTCAAGTTGCCACAATAAAATATGGACTAAATAAAGTGACCTTCTTTGTTCTAACTTCTTTTTTTGTTTTTGTTTTTTTGTGCCACACAACTAAATGCCAGTTTCACTAAAGGTAAGATCATTCTCACACAGACAAAAATCTCCATGTCTCTCCATACATCATCCAGACACCAATGTTCTTTGTACTTGTTTGCTCTCAGGCTGGCAGTGAAGGCGAGCTGTACCCACATGTTGAGAGTTTGGGCTCTTCTGGCAGTGCCAGTACTTTGGCATCCTCAGTAATTGAGATGGATTCTGGCCAAGAAAAGTTGGTTCTTTGTCAGGATGAAGATGAAGACATGTCTCCGCTGCCTACACCCCCGACGCTGTCCATTACAGAGGAAATCATGGAGTTCATCAATCAGAGCCGTGCACGAGAAGGCATGGCGGAGCTATCATACGATCTGGTTAGGAAGCTATCCAAATACGTCACATTACATCACAAGTTTAAAGGTTGTAATGCAGTGGGATCTGCTTTGACTGCTATTGTAGGTGAATTGCGCTACCACATTCCAAAGACACAACATCAAAGCATTCAAAGTCGTTCATTATTTTTTCTTCAATGATTGCTATATCCTAATCAGGCTGGCAAGAACACCCTGGACAGGGTGCCAATCCATCACAGGGACTGTGTGCTGTGTAGATGACCTGCCAATAGCAAGAATAGCTAGCAGTAATAGCTAACATAATAGCCCACTGTTGCACCCAAATACCTGCATTTAAGATTTAAGATTCTAGGGTTAGGGTTAGGGTTAGGGGTTAGATTTAAATTCTTATGAGTAATTTACACCAATCAGCCATAACATTAAAACCACCTCCCTGTTTCTACACTCACTGTCTACACCCACTTACCATATAGAAGCACTTCGTAGTTCTACAATTACTGACTGTCGTCCATCTATTTTTCTGCATGCTGCATGAGGGGCTCCCTTTCATGCTGTTCTTCAATGGTCAGGACTCTCACAGGACCACTACAGAGCAGGTATTATTTGGGTGGTGGTCTCAGCACTGCAGTGACACTGACATGGTGGTGGTGTGTTAGTGTGTGTCCAGCGCTGCTGGAGTTTTTAAACACATCACTGTCACTACTGGACTGAGAATAGTCCACCAACCAAAAATATATCCAGCCAACAGCGCCCCATGGGCGGCGTCCTGTGACCACTGATAAAGGTCTAGAAGATGACCAACTCAAACAGCAGCAATAGATGAGCGATCGTCTCTGACTTTACATCTACATGGTGGACCAACTAGGTAGGAGTGTCTAATAGAGTGGACAGTGAGTGGACATGGTATTTAAAAACTCCAGCAGCGCTGCTGTGTCTGATCCACTCATACCAGCACAACACACACTAACACACCACCACCATGTCAGTGTCACTGCAGTGCTGAGAATGATCCACCACCTTAATAATACCTGCTCTGTGGTGGTCCTGTGGGGGTCCTGACCATTGAAGAACAGGGTGAAAGCAGGCTAAAAATATATTTTAGATTAAAAAAAAAGTGAGTGTAGAAACAAGGGGGTGGTTTTAATGTTATGGCTGATCAGTGTATTTGGCCACTCACGTCAACACAAACAGAAATATTAGATAGTTGGTATTTTGTGTATCATATTTAAATGCTATGGACAGCATTGACTGTTAACCCTGCTTTTACTTTCTCCACAGTGTGAATCCAGGTCAGAGCCTCTGGTTGACCAGTTGACTACACCACAGGACTTACGTGAAAATCAGCAACCGCACAATGCAGTAAACCCACAGAAGATTATCCCAAGTAGTCCAGTTGACAAACAACCACAACAACCACTTGATGTTAGTTTAGACCAAGAATATGACAGTGGACATGTGTTGTCAACTATTTCGAGTTCTTTGAAGGATTCTGAGGAGAAGGTTTCGTCAGACTCATCCTTCCACACGCCTGAACATGACAATCAACTTGAAGAGATAACCCCTTCAGACTGCAATGGAACTGATTCATTAGAATCAGAAGTTATGAATCCACTCACTGATTTAGCTGAGGAGTCTAATGGAAAGGCATCTGAGGACATGTCTAAAGATGAAACGCCTGACCCGACAAACGACATGGAAGAAGCTATGAAAAACTCAGCTGAAGCAGGTGAACCCATGTCTCTCAGTGATCAACCCTCCGCTACAAACAAACCCACAGAAGACCCTCCGGTGTCTGAAGCGGAAACAGATCAAAAGCTGACCAAAAGCGATCGGCATATCATTGAAAAAATCCGAAGCTACTACGAGGCAGCGGAGGTGGTGGCAGAGGACGGACACCTAACACGAAGGAATAGCTTTTCTGATATTCCGTCCGGATTGGTTAAGGACTCCGTGTCCCGTTTCAGTGTCATCGTGCATCAAGAGAGCCTGTGTGATTCTGAGAGTGGGCGCTCAGATTACAATGAGAATGACAGCATAGCTACACCATCAAATGGACCTGACCAAACTGAAAAACCTGACTGCGCCAGTGCGACCACTTCAACTGCACTGAGCAGCCAAGGGCAGAATGAGGCAAAAATAGACAATGATGGACAGATTTGTGACTTTAAACCTTGCATGGAGCTCTGGAAAGAGAAAGAGAGAAAGACGTTATGTCATCAAGAGAAAGTGAAAGATAAAGATGAATGTAAGAAAGAGCGATCGTCTACAAGTGATAACAGGAATGATGTGCTTAGTAAACCTGAACAAACCCGTAATGAAGGTAAAGAACCTGTACAACCAGAAAAAACAGCCAAACCACCCAGCTCCACTCCTGAGACCAGAGACAAAACTTCACAGGGAGATTACAATGCCAGCCTGGATGGTCCACCCAAACAGACTACGTCTGCAGGATTGTCTGCCTACAGTAAAGTGCATAGCTGCAACAGGACACTTTACGAAGGGATGCCAAATGTGTCAGGTCTAGGATTCTTCGAAGCTGGACCGATGGACCAGTGCTTAGTGGAGAACTCTGAAAAAATCCTAAGTAAGGTACAGATGCTAGCAAACATGTTTATGGCCAAGTCAAGCAGTATGAAGGTACCGCTACATCAGAAAAGGACACGGTTGACCAAACCACATTGTAATGTCAATGTCCCTCCAAAGTCTCAGAAAATGCTAAACCAGGCAGAGGTAAAGACACAGAATCAACAAATAGGTGAGATTTTGTTATTTTGTTACTGATGGTTAAGTACAACCCTGAATCAGAAAACGTTGGGACGGTATGGAAAATGCAAATAAAATAGAAACACAGTGATTACAGACAAGATGAACCTGAGATATTTCATGTTTTCCAAAAAAAAAGTTGATACAGTAAAGAATTTACCACTATGTAATGTTGCCATTCCTTTTCACCACACTTAAAAGATGTTCTGGCACCGAGGATACCAAGTGATTTAGTGTTTCAGCTTTTATTTTGTCCCATTCTTCCTGCAAACACGTCTTAAGGGGTCGTTGTTGTCGCATTTTCCGTTTCAAAATTCTCCACACGTTCTCTATTGGGGACAGGTCAGGACTGCAGGCAGGCCAGTCCAGTACCCTCTTCTTCCTCAGCCATGCCTTTGTAACGTGTGCAGCATGTGGTTTTGCATCGTCTTGTTGAAAAATGCATGGACGTCCCTGGAAAAGATGACGTCTTGAAGGCAGCACATGTTGCTCTAAGATCTCAATGTACTTTTCTGCATTAATGCTGCCATCACAGAAGTGTAAATGACCTTTGCTAAGGGCACTGACACAGCACCATACCATGACAGACCCTGGCTTTTGGACTTGTTACTGATAACAGTCTGGATGGTCCTTTTCGTCTTTGGTCCGGAGCTCACGGCGTCCATTTTTTCCAAAAAAGACCTGGAACACTGATTCATCTGAACACAGTACACGTTTCCACTGTGTGATGCCAAATCCAAATCGACGCCGCTTCTGGACGTGGTTAACATAAGGCTTCTTATTTACTTTGCACAGTAAAGTTGTTTATTATTGTAAGTAATCCCTCACCCATGTGGTTATATCAGCTATTGTTGAGTGGCGGTTCTTGATGCAGTGCCGTCTGAGGGATCGAATATCACGGGCGTTCATCTTAAGCTTGCGTCCTTGGCCTTTACGCACTGACATTCCTCCAGAATCCTTTAATCTTTTAATGATATTATGCACTGTAGAGGGAGAAATATGCATCTCTGGCCATCTTTGCTCATCAAAGACTCAGCCTTTCCTGGATGCTGCTTTTGTACCAAACCATGATTACAATCACCTGTTTGGAATCACATCATTATTTAGCTTTTTCACCTCATTACTAGCCATAAATTGCCCCCGTGCCAACTTTTTTTGGAGTGTGTTGCAGGCCTAAAATGCAGGAATGGAGGTATATTAACAAATGAAATGAAGTTGAGCAGACAAAACATGAAATATCTTGGGTTCATATTTTCCATACTGTCCCAACTTTTTCTGAATTGGGGTTGTACTAAGAATAATGTTATATCCTATATATGCTTTAATATTTATACTTGTGTTCTCGATCAATAGATGGAGTTAACATGGAATCTGTTGCTCCCTCTCTACCTGAGCCGTACGGACATGTCGTCGTTACAGAACAACTCACTACAGGATCTTACCAAGAAAATGATTGCTGTCTTACTGTTCAAAAAGAGCAAGTAACTGAACCTGAAAATGGAGAACCCATTTTGCCTGCAGAAGAATCTTCTTTTGAATCCTCTAGCATTTCCACAGAGTCAGAAACCATCACAAAATATGTGGTCAAAGATTTGGAAGCTACACTGGTCTCCCAAAGCTCAGTAGAAAGCTTTACATATCAAGAAGTACTTTCCAAAGAAGACCAAGCTACATCACTTTCCTCCTGCAATGGATCAGAAGTTCTATCAGAGGTGTCAAATGATGAGCAGAATGCTAACCAGACTTTGTGTTTAAACAGTGAGGACCATGCAGTGGAAAGTCAACCAAACCAAAGTCCATTATCAGTTGAGGACAATTCAATGACGCCTTTAAATTCTAAGCCTGTTTTTGATTTAGCAGCAGCTGAATGCAATACTGAAGAACAAAGTAACTTGTGTTTACAGCCGTGTGAAAGGATACCATCCACCCATGATGCACTGGGTGACACCCACCTGGATGCACCTGTAAATTCTGCTTCTCTTGAAACTGAAACTGAACTTCTTCATACTGAGACGTGCACGCCCAGAGTGTCTCCTCCTATTGATAAGGATACTACTACAGATACATCTCTATCAATGGAGTCAGAACCATACAATGACAGTGTCTCAAGAGAACCACAGATGTCACCAGATGTCCCTAGTTGTAAGGTATCACAGCAGCCTCAGTCCTCTCGCTCAAAATGTACAAATGCGCCACCCTTGGTTAATTTAGGAGGCATTCAAAATCCAAAGTCTCCAAAAGGCAAAGATGTACTAGGCAATGGATTATTGGCATTAAGATCTTCTTCAGTACCTCCTTCATGTCAGGCTGCTACAGATAGTCTTCCAAAAGGTGGCAGCCGAAGGCCTACCAGTCTGCATACTGGCACAAGAAACGATGACCTGCGTCTCTGGAACACTTCAAACATTGTGTCTCCCCAAAGGTACTTTATACAGCATGTTTTTCTTACATACCAGTCATGTGAAAAAGTTAGGACACCCCATGAGAACCTTTGTCTTTTTGAACATATTTAAACATATGCACATTTGAGCTACATTTGAAAATAAAACTCAATGTAATGAACAAAAATGAACATTTATTGTGAGGAAAAAGTTAGGACACCCTATGTCCTAATAGCTGGTATTTCGCCCTTTGGCTGAAATGACCTCAATTAGACGTTCCTATAACCATCTAACAGTCTCTGACATCGACTGGGAGAGAGTTTTTTCCAGTCCTCCATGCAGAATTTCTTAAGCTGTGTGAGGTTTGAGGGGGTTCTTGCATGCACAGCCCGTTTTAAATCACCTCACAGCATCTCAGTAGGATTAAGATCCGGACTTTGACTTGGCCATTCCAGAACTCTCCATTTCTTTCTTTTGAGCCATTCCTTGATGGATTTTCTGGAATGTTTTGGGTCGTTGTCATGTTGCATGGTCCACCTCCGCTTCAGCTTCAGTTTTTGGACAGATGATCTTACATTTTCCTCAATCACCCTCTGATACACTGCATAATTTATTGTTGGTTCTATAATGGAGAGCTTGCCAGGCCCTGCTGCTCCATTTCCTTTTCCAAGCTTCACAGTTGGTATGAGGTTCTTGTGCTTAAATGCTGTTTGGTTTACGCCAAACACGTCTTCTGTTACTATGCCCAAATAATTCAACTTTGGATTCATCTGTCCAAAGCACATTGTTCCAGAAGTCCTGGTCTTTGTCTAGGTGTTCTCTGGTAAACTTTAGTCATGCCCTGATGTTTTTCTTTTTGACAGCAAGGGTTTCCTCCTTGCAGACCTCCCATGAAAATCAAACTTTTGCAGTCTCCTTCTGATAGAAGAAGCATGTACCTTGACATCAGCTGTGTCAAGAGCTACCTGTAGGTCCCGTGATGACACTGCAGGATTATTGGACACTTCTTTACGCATCTTGCGGTCTGCTCTTGGGCTGAACTTGCTAGGACGGCCTGAACTGACCATGCTGGCAGTTGTTTTAAATGTTCACCACTTGTAAATGATTTTCCGGACAGTGAAATGGCTGACTTCTAATTGTTTTGAGACCTTTGAGATTAAATCCCTTCCCAAACTCATATGCATCTACAACCTTCTTTCTGAAGGCCTCAGAGAGCTCTTTAGATCTCATCATGGTGATACCACTCCCTTCAACAATCAAGAGCAAACCAAACTAATGTCTGAGGTTTAAATAAAACTCCAATGTTCTCTAATGATGGTCTAATCTTTGCAGCTGATGTGGTGCACCGGATTCTAATTTTAGACATTTTAAGCAGTATTAAATATGGGGGTGTCCTAACTTTTTCCTCACAATAAACTTGAACTGACATTTTATAAACATTAAACGCATGTTAGTGTCAAATGCAGTTTGATTTTATATATCTGACATTTTTTCTGTTTTCTTTTTAGACAACCACAGGCTCAGCCCTGGTCCACAGAGCAAGAACCCCCATTGTCATCTGGTAGACCTTCAATCAGTAATAATTCTTCACCCATTACCTCCGGCTTGCCACAACCGCCAGACTCAAAAACAGCCCCTAACCTTCGGATGCGCTCGCTGTCCCCAAAGAGATGCTATCAATATCCAAACTCCTCTACAAGTGCATCTGCTCTTGCCAAGGCACTTGCTGCGTCTTGTATCAGTCAGACAATTTCTCAGAGCATGGCTAAAAACAATGCTTTGCATTCTTTGCCAACATCTGCACTGAGATTAAGGTCTCCCTCTCCTAGACATGTCAACCTGGATTCATGTATACAATCAAATCCCAGTAATACTCATCCTGAAGGGATGAATACCCCTTTCCGATCTAGCAGTCTACGGTCCAGCCCGGCAACTGTCCAAACTCCTCATGCTTGTCACAGCCAACGTGTAGTGTCCCCTGCTTCTCCAGTAAATCTGTACTCAGTACCCTGTTCACACACAAAGTCAGATGAACTTCAACAGTCTCATACTCGTCTCAATGGCAACAACAACAATAACTCCCTTTGTAATAATGGATGGGCTAGTAATCCCA
The DNA here is from genome assembly GCF_030014385.1 of Trichomycterus rosablanca. Lineage (NCBI taxonomy): Eukaryota > Metazoa > Chordata > Actinopteri > Siluriformes > Trichomycteridae > Trichomycterus > Trichomycterus rosablanca. Next base: position 20,061,986 of record NC_086007.1, read on the forward strand.
AAAAGTCATGTAATATGGGTGGCGCTCTTCATTTACAAGAGTCACATCGAGGAACCTCTCACAACAGAACCGCACAACCCTTCTTATCTGAGCCTAACTCACGTGTCCAGTCTCCTTCACCCTCCTGTTCACCATCTCTGATCAGCCGTCTATATTCCCCGCCACTTGTCCAGAGTAGTTCCAGTCCTTTAATAACCAAGCCCCCTAATCCACGGACCCCCAGGCATGGTGCGGCCAGTCCGTGCACACCTCTGTCTTTAGAGCTTTCTCGGATTACTTCGTCCTGCCTTTCGTCTCCATGCGCAAGTCCTCGGATAACCTCCCCACCTCCTATTGGCATTCCAACAAACATATGGTGTACTGCAAGTCCTCAGCCTAGAAAGACATTACTACCATCATCTTTCTCCACAACAGATGTAGAGGACTGTAACTTACAAGGCTCTGGAATTCCTTCTCCTCTGTCAGGAGTATCTCCATGTCCAGTATCTTTTTCTCATAACCAAAGAAGACCAAGTGGTGGCGGCTTTCCAGTTGTTAATCCAGCAGACAGGCAACCAAGTCCATCCAGAAATGAGAATAGGTTGTGGACAGAGAATGAACAATGGGAAGTAGATTCAAAATCAATCCAAACTAGTCCTTATAGATGTTCCTACAATGCACTCCCTATGTGTGTTAGTACTGGACCTCAGTCTCCTCTCATGGCTCCTGCTGGGAATATCAGCCATAGTGGAGATCAAGAAAATGTGCATGACCTGCTGATCAAAAATAACCAACAGGATTCTGATCGCACCTTATTACCATCTTTATCTTGTGCTGAAAACAGACTCGGGGACTCAGATCTGGGGGAAACTATGTGCCGAAGTAGTCTTATATGTGCCTACGTAGCACGAGCCACCCCGATACCAGAAAGAGACACTACTACTCAGTGCTCAGAGGGTTGTACAGTTGATGAGGTGCCTCTACAGGATAATAAGACATCATTAAAAACCAGCTATGCTACAACCGTAAACTTGCAGATTGCCGGAAGTGGGCGAATCACGTCCTTCAGTAACGCCCAGGTTAGCCTGACTCAGACGCTGTCGCCCGTGACGGAGAACCAGGACACGAGAAGGGTCAGCGTTAATGGCTGCACGGTTTCACTTCAGACATGCAAAAAGTTATAAGTGGACGTTTTAAGAGAGCATTTATAGGGTTGCTCTTGCTTTGACACTTTAATAGGCACTTTAGCATGTAGCAAAGGAGTCAGAGATGTTAAATTACGGGTGTCAAGAAAATTACGCCAAAAATAATTACTCCTCATATGCAAAAGGTGCTTCAAATGTATAACTTAAGTTTGTTTTGCATATTAAAAAGTTTCTGTTCTGTTTTGTTTAACAGTGTTATTTTTTCTTCATATATTAATTAGGGCTGGCTCGATACCACTTTTTATGTCCGATACCAATACCGATACTGCAAATTGAGTATCTGCCGATACCAATACCAACCCGAGTCCATAATTTCTCCTCTGAAAAAACTAATGCCTAGTTCACACTACACGATTCGCTCAACGACTGGTTGGCGCTAGATTTGCCGGCTCGGGGGCCACTCGGCGTTTGCTCGGCGAGTGAAACTCGGCTCTCGATCGCTATGTGAGATTTCTAGCTTGCCAGATATCTGAATCTGAGTTGCCCGACTGGCAATGAGTTCTATGTCAAACAGCCAATGAGAACGCAAGATACGGTGTGAGGGGAAATGCAGGGGAGGAGTGTATAAAGTTGGGACAGGGGCATAATATAGTGTAGTCAGAATAGATCGACATACACACAAGCTTTACAGTATTTTTGACCTGATCGTTCTCTACACAACAAAACACCAACGTTGCATTACAAAAATATTTATAAACCTGCAACTCACAATACGTAGAACAATCCATGCTGTTCGCGTTGCCAGATCCACTCAGATTCATTTATTTCTCATTATATCAGCACACAAACTTTGATTGCTCGCTACTTGTTGACGTGCATTTTTGGACGTGGTATCATTAAACCCCTCGTCACTTCTCGCATGTGTTTTCGGGACAAAATGTAGTTTGGGAGACCAGAGAAGCTCCAGTTGGTGATAGATGGTGTAGTGTGAAACCCCCTATCGCCGATCAGTCGTGTAGTGTGAAAGCCTCACCGACTTGAAAGACTCCTGATTACAAGAGATCCAGTCGTGTAGTGTGAACTGTTCAACGACCTGACGACTTGGAAAGTCGTGTAGTGTGAACTTGGTATAAGCAGTAATAGTACATGCCTCAATGCACCTTGGTTAAACCAGCTATCTAAGTAACAATGCTCAGACTGCGAGACAAATATTCTAAAGGAATAAATTCATAACCTACTATATCACGCTACATCAAACTGCTGTTTTTATTTGAACTTTTACACACAGAACATTTGGCAGCATTTTTGGCTTGTTTAACCCGCACCATACAAACATTTTAAATAAAATGTAAAGTGCAACTTTATCTGTATTTAACAAATAAATTATAATTTCAATATAAAACTCTAGATCTGTCAACTCTCAAGTCATTGAACACCTTGAAGTGGCAGTGAAAAAAATAAGCAATAAAAATGAAACAATTAAAAAATTAATAATAAACAAATGTATCTATCTTGTCCCGGCTTGGAGATCTCTCACATCCTCAACGATTAATCCATTAGTGTTATGAAATAAAACAAACTACACCGTTTCCCGTTTAGCCACAGACGTCCTCTTCAAAATCCAGCCTGGTTTAGTAATCTAAAAACGTGACAGAACATTAACGGAAAATCTCAACCAAACACTGCGTCAATTCTAACTGGTCCATAGCGTTTGATTGACATTCACATCTTCCAATTGTAGAAACTTTGGACGACATGCCGTAAAACAGTGTTTTTAGATGTGGCAGTAGTAGATGATTATGTATGTGTTTTCATTTCTGAATGGCCTTATTTACATTAAGCAACAGTATCGGCTCGGATTACACGTTTTTTTTCCTTCCGATATCCGATCCAGTGATTTGGGCCAATATTGCTATCGGTGCCAGCCCTAATATTAATGTTACATATTCAAATTTTATGTGTTAGTAAACCAAAGTCTCTGTAACTAAAAGCCTTCCTATAGGCTGAGATATGCAGCAATCTTATTTATGAGGCTGTCTGTTTATGGCACTTAAATCTTTGTACTTTTTGCACAATTTGTATATTTCAAAAATGTCTATAAAGAACTGTGCTTTAAACAAAACATACGTCAGTAAGTGAGTTTACATTCAATCCACCACATGTTTAATAAGCACTGAAGCAGCCGCTCAGGTGGCGCAGCAGTAAAGTACGCTAGCGCACCAGAGTTGGGTTTCTAGATACATCGTATCGAAACTCACCTCTACCTTTCTACCGTTGTCACATTTTTCCTTTGGGGACAGATCAGGACTGCAGGCAGGCCAATCCAGTACCCATACCTTCTTCTTCCACAGCCATGCCTTTGTAATGTGTGCAGCATGTGGTCTTGTTGAAAAATGCATGGACGTCTTGAAGGCAGCACATCTTGCTCTAAGATCTCAATGTACTTTTCTGCATTAATGCTGCCATCACAGAAGTGTAAATGACCTTTGCCAAGGGCACTGACACAGGGCACTGACACCTATACCATGACAGACCGTGACTTGTTGCTAATAACAGTCTGGATGGTCCTTTCGTCTTTGGTCCGGAGCACACAGCGTCCATTTTTTATTCCAAAAAATGATTTATCCAACATTTATCCAACATACTCGTTTCCACTGTGTGATGGTCCATCCTAGATTTCTCCAAGCTCAGAGAAGTCGACGCCACTTCTAGACATGGTTAACATAAGGCTTCTATTTTGCACAATAAAGTTTCAAGTAGCATTTGTGCATGTAACTCTGTATTGTCATGCTTGACAAAGGTTTGCCAAAGTAATCCCTCACCCATGTGGTTATATCAGCTATTGTTGAGTGGAGGTTCTTGATGCAGTGCCGTCTGAGGGATCGAAGATCACAGGCGTTCAGGTTAAGCTTGCACCCTTGGCCTTTACGCACTGAAATTCCTTCTGATTCCTTGAATCGTTTAATGATATTATGCACTGTAGAGGGAGAAATATGCAAATTCCTTCCAATTTTTCTTTGAGGTACATTGTTTTTAAACATTTCAATCATTTTCTCACACATTTGTTGACAAACTGGAGATCCTCTGATCATCTCATCAAAGTCTCCATGATTACAATCACCTGTTGACATCAGCTATTTGGAATCACATCATTATTTCATTGTAAAATGTGGGCACTGATGCCCCCCATACTTTGAGAGATTTTGGCTTTTGTACCCTTCAATGATAACAGTCTCGATGATCCTTGACACAAAGAACTCAAAGTCCATCATTTCCAAAAACAAACAAATTGTGGACTCATCTGACCACTGGACCATCTGAGATGAGCTTGGAATTACATAAAATTGATCTACGGCTTTGTTTTTGTGTAATATAGTTTTAGGTTGCATTTCTTGATGCAGCGGTGGACTGTGTTAAGTGACAATGGTTTTTCAATGTCGATTTCAACGTCATGTCTTACACAATGGTTAAATTCATGACAGGAACAGTAGTGACTCATTACATAAAGTTTATCAGTTCACAAGGTTATATCGAGCACAGTCATTTTAGTATTTAGTATCTCCAATTTACCTCACTTGCATGTCTTTGGACTGTTGGAAGAAACCGGAGCACCCGGAATTAACCCACGCAGACACAGGGAGAACATGCAGACTCCACACAGAAAGGACCCAGACCGCCCCACCTGGGGATCAAACCCAGAACCTATTTGCTGTGAGGTGACAGTGCTACACACTAAGCCACCGTGCCACCCCTGAATCTTTGTTTAAGTGATAAAAATTTGATGCCTGCAACACACTCTAAAAAAAGTTGGGACAGAGGCGTATTTACACCTGTTTCATCACCTTTCCTGTTAAATAAGAATTCTTCATTCTGCACCATACATTTTCAATAAGAGACAGATCTGGACAGCAGGCAGGCCAGTCAAGCAGTGATTGTAGCACATAATCATAGCCTTCCAAGGAAAAGACTACATGATGGCATCTTATGTCTCTCTAAAATCCCAATATACAACTCTGTATCAATGGTACCTTCACACATATGCAAGTCCTTTATGCCATGGGCAATGATGCACCCCATATTTTGACAGATTTTGGCTTTTGTACCTTTCAATGATAACTGTCTGGATGGTCCTTGACACGAAGAACTCAGAGTCCATTATTTCCAAAAACAAACAAATTGTGGACTTATCTGACCACAGCACATTTTCTCCTGGACCATCTGAGATGAGCTTGGACATATAATCCGCTATTAGGATATTCCGCTAGCACACCAGCACCGACTTTATGAACTCCTCGGTTCAAAATTCTGTGTTGCTACCGGTCGGCTGGGTGCTATCTGGCGTCATAATTGGCAGTGCCTGTAGCAGATACTAATTGGCCACCGTATCTAAAGGGTGGGGGCCGGACTATGTGTGGGTGAGTCTTCATACGCTGTGTAAGGACCCTGATTGGCGGAAGAGACGTCTGTGCAGAAAGCACGGGCGAGAAGAGGAGGGCTGTGCACGTGTCGGAAGAGCCGTGTACAGCGACGTGCTCTCCTCGGATGCAATCTGGTATCACTCAGCAGCGAAAGACAAAACTGAGTGCGCTAAATAGGGAGGAAAATGGGGAGAAAATGCTTTAAAAAAAAAGAATTTATGTACGGCTTTGTTTTTGTGTAATATATTTTCAGGTTGCATTTCTTGATGCAGTGGTGGACTGTGTTAAGTGACAATCGTTTTTTGAAGTTTGTTTTATTAGGATTTCAACGTCTTGTCTTACACAATGGTTAAATTCATGACAGGAACGGTAGTTACTCATTAAACAAGATTAATCAGTTCACAAGGTTATATCAATTTAGTATCTCCAATTTACCTCACTTGCATGTCTTTGGACTGTGCGAGGCAACTGGAGCACCCGGAATAAACCCACGCAGACACGACTTGCTATATTGACAGTTACTCAAGAGCTCAAAGGACACATTCAACAGTGGATCTCTCCAGATTCCCTGAATTTTTTGAGGTCAGACACTGATGTTGGACGAGAAGGCCTGGCTCACAGTCTCCGCACTAATTCACCCCAAAGGTGTTCTATCGGGTTGAGGTCAGGACTCTGTGCAGGCCAGTCAAGTTCTTCCACACCAAACTCGCTCATTAATACTACCCGGCACGGTGGCTCAGTGGGTAGAAGGTCCTGGGTTTGATCCTCAGGTGGGGCGGTCCGGGTCCTTTCTGCGTCGGTTTCCTCCTGGAGCTCCGGTTTCCTCCTACAGTGCAAAGACATGCATGCATGTGAGGTGAATTGGAGATACAAACTGTGTTTGACGTTAAACTTGTGAACTGATGAATCTTGTGTAATGAGTAACTACTGTTTCTGTCATGAATGTAACCAAAGTGTAAAACATGATGTTACAATCCTAACAAACACACAACTACCATTTTTCTCCTCTAGGTGACAGGATTTGACCCTTATACTGTAGTTTAAAGAGTACATATGGGGATGGCCATATTTTAGACGTCTTTTTGGAGCTTTTTGGACAACTGTGGGCAGAAAGATATAGCCATGCTTTTCAGTTTGCAGTGTGGAGTCCTGATTCACACCGAGCAGTGCTGACTGAGGCGGGGTTTCTCAATCTCTCTTTAAAAATACATGTGCATTACATAACCTGAAAGCCAGGCTTTCCACAAGGTTTAGGAGTGTGTTTATGGGAATTTTTTACCATTCTTCCAGAAGCGCATTTGTGAGGTCAGACACTGATGTTGGACGAGAAGGCCTGGCTCGCAGTCTCCGCTCTAATACATCCCAAACGTGTTCTGTCGGGTTGAGGTCAGTCCTTTCACACCAAACTCGCTCATTAATACTACCTGGCACGGTGGCTCAGTGGGTAGAAGGTCCTGGGTTTGATCCTCAGGTGGGGCGGTCCGGGTCCTTTTCTGTGTACAGTTTGCATGTTCTGCGTGGGTTTCCTCCTGGAGCTCCGGTTACCTCCTACAGTCCAAAGACATGCAAGTGAGGTGAATTTGAGATACAAACTGTGTTTGTCATTAAACTTGTGAACTGATGAATCTTGTGTAATGGGTAACTGTCATGAATGTAACTACTAAACTGTAAACTACTCTTTTTCTCCTCTAGGTGACAGGATTTGACCCTTATACTGTAGTTTAAAGAATACATATGGGGAAAGTTTTCAAGCACTTTGTCATTAATATTCTGATCTGAAGGTTCAGTTCTTGTCAGTTTCATGAAGAGGACAGATAGACATATTTTAGACGTCTTTTTTGAGCTTTTTGGACAACTGTGGGCAGAAAGATATAGCCATGCTTTTCAGTTTGCAGTGTGGAGTCCTGATTCACACCGAGCAGTGCTGACTGAGGCGGGGTTTCTCAATCTCTCTTTAAAAATACATGTGCATTACATAACCTGAAAGCCAGGCTTTCCACAAGGTTTAGGAGTGTGTTTATGGGAATTTTTTACCATTCTTCCAGAAGCGCATTTGTGAGGTCAGACACTGATGTTGGACGAGAAGGCCTGGCTCGCAGTCTCCGCTCTAATACATCCCAAACGTGTTCTGTCGGGTTGAGGTCAGTCCTTTCACACCAAACTCGCTCATTAATACTACCTGGCACGGTGGCTCAGTGGGTAGAAGGTCCTGGGTTTGATCCTCAGGTGGGGCGGTCCGGGTCCTTTTCTGTGTACAGTTTGCATGTTCTGCGTGGGTTTCCTCCTGGAGCTCCGGTTACCTCCTACAGTCCAAAGACATGCAAGTGAGGTGAATTTGAGATACAAACTGTGTTTGTCATTAAACTTGTGAACTGATGAATCTTGTGTAATGGGTAACTGTCATGAATGTAACTACTAAACTGTAAACTACTCTTTTTCTCCTCTAGGTGACAGGATTTGACCCTTATACTGTAGTTTAAAGAATACATATGGGGAAAGTTTTCAAGCACTTTGTCATTAATATTCTGATCTGAAGGTTCAGTTCTTGTCAGTTTCATGAAGAGGACAGATAGACATATTTTAGACGTCTTTTTGGAGCTTTTTGGACAACTGTGGGCAGAAAGATATAGCCATGCTTTTCAGTTTGCAGTGTGGAGTCCTGATTCACACCGAGCAGTGCTGACTGAGGCGGGGTTTAAAAATACATGTCCATTACATAACCTGAAAGCCAGGCTTGCCTTGCACAATGTTAAACACCAGGAACGGCAAGGCGCAACGATTCTATTGGACTAACTGGGTCTTTTTATCATCATGGGGGCAGAATACGCATCCTGCCTTTCCTCAGTGACACTTAGAAAGAAGGAAAAAAAGTGGAAATGTTAATCACAGTGAAATGCGGTTATGAACAG